>NC_086050.1:12453548-12760241 GCF_947568885.1 Cydia strobilella
AATGGTAATAACTGGTAGGCAAAGGCCTCCACCAAAACTGTATACCTTCATGCAACAGTTCTCTGCGATTTTGACCAGATCGTTGGTTCACTTATCTCAAGCGTGGCCTTCCTCCTCTACTCTTCCGTAGTTGCTACTCATGAACCTGGGACAGAGGCTCTGCCACCAACGGTCTAAAATCTTATTCATGTGTGTTTGATTCTAAGAAGTTTCCACGGGCATAAATAAATTTTCCGCAACGTGCATCTCTCCCGCGAATGACTCAATTGTCGCGTAAGTGCAAAATTGCAAATGCATTATTTCTATTTAATTTTAGTCACTGTGCATATTTATCATATGCAGAACAAATGTTATTCACATGGTCTGCAATGTGACTAGCGTCTAGATATAGTAGATATACTTAAATTTACTTATAGTTGTAGGTATCTGCGAATTAGCGATTTCAGAATCTAACACAAGAAGAAGATACTAACACTTCATCAAAGTTAACATTGCATGAAAGTTTATTTTAGCTGAAATATCGCGTATCTGCATTATGGTCCTAACGACTGATGGATCCCCAGGGTGCCATTGCCATACGAAGACCCTTTTCCTGGTTCCCAATGGAAACGTGCTAAACTTAAGACGCCTTTCAAATAATCTTAAGAACATATGGGCCACCTCAAAACTTCTTTACTGTAAACAAACAGGCGAGTCACTTGCAAAACAAAGACGAAACGCGCCCGAAATAAAAATATTTGCGCAGTGGCTGCTGAGTCAGGCGGCTTTGTTTAAACGAATAACCCTCTGCATGAAAATAAATTAATGTCACACACATAACATGAACCGAATGCGCGGAGGGCGTCACACCCGAAGTTTGATTTGGGGCCTTTGTAACATAAGATGCTTTGTTTAGATGTCGTCATGATGTCATATGGGCGACTGAGACGTCGTAGTTAGGTGGTTCCGAAGAATTCATGCGTAAAATTTAAAAACAGTCATCGTAATTCAGAAATCTATTATAATAGCAGCCTGAAAAAATAAAAAGATACAGATATCAGATATTCTTGAGTGCTCGATCAGGCCAGATCTGCAGCTTGAGAAAATTGGGAAGGCTCCCAACAAGATGGATCGTCGATCCGAACAAGATCAAAAGATCAAATCAAAGGATACTTTTAATTGAGGGCAGCACATGACCGGCTATTATAGTGGTCCTCCGTTTTTCCAACAATTGACGTCAGCTGATGATATAAGGCTGATTTTACAAAATATGTGCCTAGTCATTTGTCGATAAATAAAATATCTAATTGCTAGTAAACTATGTGTAGATAATAGATGCAACTAATTGCCGTAATAAAGGACTGTGCCTGGCGCGACGCGCCGCGACAGAGTCGTGAGCCGACACGGGCGACACCGGACGTAAAGCATTAGTATAATGAAATGACAATTTGCATCCAATAGCTGATGCACAGCGGATAAGGTGACAGCAGGCGAAGTATTGTCATAAGGAGTAGTCGAGTCAAGTTGCCGATCGAATATGACGCCATGATATATGAACTGACAAGTGCCACGTGTTTAATGAAATACGACAATTTGCATCTAATAGCTGATGCAATTGGTAATGATAAGCGGGGGTGGTCGAGTCGATCTGACGACCGACTTTCAATTCCGGATGTCGCGGGTCAAATCTTGACTTTTACCACTGAGTTTTTTCGGAAGTTATCTACGGAATATCATTTGATATTTACCACTAGCTTTTTGGTGAAGAAAATATCGTGAGGAAAGCTGCATACATCCGAGGAGCAATTCAAAGGTGTACCTATGTGAAGTCCCCAACCCGCATTGGGACAGCTGGGGATTACAACCCAAGCCCTCGCGCGCATGAGACTTTTCTCATGCGCGCGAGGGCTTGGGTTGTAATCCCTGTGTCCAGCAGTGGGACGTAGGATATAGGCTGAATTATTACATATATTATTTAGCTGATGCACAGCGGAATCAGAAAGATCAGAGAGACATGTGATCGAACTTGACGAGAGGTTTTGTTAACCAACATGTTCAACACGGACGAAGGGTGAAGGATTAATTAAATGACTAATATATTAATGAAATGACGAAAATTTGCATCTAACTACTCCGCAACGAATAAGATGACAGCAAGATAATAATAATGACGTCTACTTCATGTTAAAAGGGGACGTTCGGATGGCAAGTGCAGATGTATTACTGATGCGACATTACTGCTGCGGCGCTGTCACTGTCAATTTCCTTGATGAAATGAGTGACGGTTTTTCTCATGTCCCGCCGCCGCGCTAAGCTTTGACATCCGATATAACTTCCGATTCAAAAGTAACAGAACCGGAACCGAATCGGATGTGTAATATCAATCGGAAGTTCCGTCTTAACGGAACCAGAACCGAAGCTCCGTAACATCCCTGGTACTTGTTAGCTTGGCAAATACGACTTCATTAAATACAGACCCACTGTTATTCTTCGCCCATCATGTCTATTGGACCCCGACCCGAGTCCTCGCTGCGTATAGCATAGGATAGGTAGATACAGACAGCTCTCAATGAGTGCACTGAGACCTATCTGACTCACGCTCAATGAACATAGACCTTAATTGATATAACCGTTTACGCTTGCGCATATCAGTGCTAGGCGTTGACAGATACAAAAATGTATGACAAATTTCCGCTATAAATGAACTTTGAAAGGAGTAGGAAATCGGTTCTTCAAATGTTTTTCTTTACATTCACACATTTATAGTTATTTTTTTCTATTTGCAAATGCACTGAGTCACTATCAGTACTTTATACAGTTTGGAATTCATCATACAAAATTACCTACTTAATATTACTAGTATAGGAGGCATATTCAAAATTGTAAAGTATCATACCAATTTACATAATTTCAATCTCACTGCATCTTGCTCGCACTAGTGTAATGCATGCAATACATTCCAAATTATTAACATCAATTTAAGACTTCAGTAGGTAGGTACCTATCTGAGGAATGCAGTACACAGTACATGGGGAATTACAGATTGGAATGGAATTATGATATAATATCGGATTTCATCAATAAATAACATATGCAAGTATTTTCAATGAAGTTGCTTCATTCATGCCACATAACTGGAAACTCTTAGAATTTATAGCTGATAATCTGAAGAACCAATCGTTGGGTCGCTGTCTAACACGCAACATGTTTTCTTAATAAATGTCGTTGGCACTGGTATTTGATTATTGTTTATATGCGTACTTAAAAATAATGGCACCACAAGTGTGCCAATGGGCCGTGTACCATAAGTTATGTCTTGTTATGCCAACATGATGCAAATCATCGAGTTGAGGACTTAAGACTAGGTTGCAGAATAAAATAAATGATAAGTTCGGTACTGTGGATGTGGTACCGTAATACAAGAAGACTAAGCTCCGATGTAGCAGCTGAGGATGCATCAAGGATAAACTCTATAGGATCACATAGAGAGAGAGTAAATACAAATAGGTATGGTAAGGTCTTGTACCATTAAGGTCCATTCCATCCACATCAAGTTATTTCTTATTTTTGTGCCAACTTGTATTTGCGTACCCCAGTGGTCTATGCCAAATTTAACAGGTATCGTGTGCCTCGGAATCGTAAAACTATAAATCTTTAAAGAGAAATCGGTCGTATCCTGCAGTACCTATACGCACTAATAAAGAGTTAATTTAAGTACGTAAAATCAAATAAATAAATGAGGACAATCTTACACAGACCGGTCTAGCACCTAATTAAGCATGACTTGGAACTTCGGTGGCCGTTTAAGAAGTGTAACGCTCTTACGGTAGATGTCGCTGGGGTCCCCTAGACCTATATAGTGGGAAGATTTGCTGATTATGGATGAGGTCTTGGTGGCTCAGTTAGCAGGTGCTGGAGTATCGATCGGTGAGGCCGTGAGTTCAAGTCTCACCTAAGGCAGTAATTTTTCCACTTATAAATTTATTCTAAGCTTAATAGCATCGTCCGCAGCCGCAGACGTTTCTGCTTGTTAAAAATTAATTTAAGCATAGCTTGTACTATAGGTACTAGATTAGATACATAGATAACATCCATAACTTTAGGAACAAAATATTCGTGATGAACACACAAATAAATGCCCTAACCAGGATTCGTACCTCCTGCTTCGTAGACAGGTGCACTACCGACTGGGCTAGAAAGATTTACTAAGTATATTTAAGTTTAATAAAATTGAATAGACAGCCTAACCTAATCAAAATACTTTACTTCCAAGAAATTAAATATAGAGATCGTAAGATACAAGACCAGGCGGCCTAGCCAAGGTGACGATCGCTAGCGCTTCGCTATCGAATTGCTTTGTGTCTCTCTATCACTCTTCCATATTAGTGTGACAGTGACAGTTGCGTTTCGTTCGGTACGTAGCGTTAGCGATTGGCATGTCTACGGGGCCTGTCTAGCAAAAACATGTCGATGAACATAAAAAGCCGGAGATTAGATACCCAACATGCAGTAAACAGAGCAAATGAGTCATCAATCATGCGCACACGCTCCCGAATCGTGAATCGTGATCCATCAACAGCATCCTTTATATACTCGTAGGGATAGTTGCGAAATCATTAGGAAATGAGTAATGGGAATGTATAAATTTAATATTTGTTGCGAAGGTATATAAACTTTGTTTTCATATCTCAGATATTAAGAACAATGTATGGCCGCGCCGCGCTAAAGGTTGTCAGAGTCTAAGATACCTATTTTATGCTGTAGTTTAAAAAAATGTTTCTCTTGTACCTACTAACACCTCGAATTTCTACATTTACAATTTCCTTATTTGGGAGTTCGGTATTTATTTTGTCGACCATCCTTTGCATCCTTAATCAACTAACGATACCACCTGCATCATGCATGGAAGCATCCCTTCAACCCAGGTTGTACCCCTGCAGAGCCTCGCAGGTAAACAACTTATAATGTATACCTAATCGACTCTTTTGATTTTTAAGTTTAGCGGGAAGGCACGTGTGTTTAGAATCGATAGAACAAATCCCTGAGTTAATGTTAAAACGTGCCAACCTGCTCGCGAATAACATAACAATTATTAAGGAAATTCCAGGATATGTACTTATGATATCAGCAGGCGTCTGAATGGCGCCAATTTCGTCATTCTGCATAATCTAATATGAGATAATCTGTGACAAACAGTTCTTTTATCAGTTTATCTTTTGTTGATGGTGTTCAAAGGTGGCTATTCAAAAATAACCTTAAAATCTAATCAGTTTAGAATATGTACCTTTTGCAGTAATGCAGTCCGAAGAGGTATATACTTGTATATTTGTATAATACCTATCCTTCAAAATCTTCACTTCAATACCGTGCTTGTCCTATAATTTATGGTGAAATTTCTATCTTTAATTTGTTTTTATTTCCGTTAAATTCATAATTTTACCATAATTATGAGACAATTTAATTCCGGGAATCCCACGTTGGGCGCCACTTGTTATCACTTGTTATCATGATGGTGCTCCTACACTGGCAGTTATATAACGTTATATAACATTGTGTGACAGGGACAACATAATAAGAACGCTATCAATAATGTCATGTCCCTGACAGCGATGTTATGTAACGTCATATGGAGTTACCATGGTTACCAGTACAATTAGACACTGGGTTAACGGTTTATTAACCCCGGGTTCGTGGGATAGTGCAAGTGGCGCTGAAGCTGAAACGCTTAATCATTTCGTAGTCAGACTGTACGTCCCATGTCTGCCCCTTACCCATATGTGAAAAATGTCACCATTCAATTTAAGCTCAAGCAATCCATAGAACATTCAATGT
This sequence comes from Cydia strobilella, assembly GCF_947568885.1. Lineage (NCBI taxonomy): Eukaryota > Metazoa > Arthropoda > Insecta > Lepidoptera > Tortricidae > Cydia > Cydia strobilella. Next base: position 12,459,360 of record NC_086050.1, read on the forward strand.
TTGAACATGTAGGAAAATCGTAAATCAAGCCAGTTACGACATTTAGAACACAGGATAGATTAGCTGTTTAGTTTCACGAAAGTGTTTACGGGGGATCAAACAGGAAACGATCAACTAAATATACCCCACGTGCTAACGTACCTCACTTAACAAGATTTACCTAAACAGCTGGTGGTGCCTTCATCTGTTTCGAAAGTATTAAAACGAGTTTAACTTTAGAAGGTAAGGTTAAATGCAGCTTCATTTCATGTTCCAAGAAAAACCGCAGCAACTAACTATATTAACATATCAGATGTTTTGATGCTATATTTTCCTGAGACTTAAATGTAGGTACGAGTAAATTGGAAAAAATCAAAAGTCGATATATGTACATAAAGGTGCCTAGTTTCTGACATTTTTAGTAAGTTGAATATCATGTATGTATGTACTATGTAGTTACCTACACGTAATGCATACTGGAGTCTTATTCCCAACTCAGAAAAGAGTTTGAGTGACTTCATCGCTCTGACAAACCAACAAATCTGGACCCTCCGAATAACCTCAATTGTTAGAACTTTCAAAGTCACACGTACACTGGTAATAAAATGGATTCGAACAGCCTGCAAATGGAATACCCGCAATGCAACCTGCGCTTACGCATTAGCCCGTCGAGAGAAATCGCGAGGTCCGGCTTGTCTCCGAGGACAAGGCCTCCGCGGCCGAGATTATATGATACGTGAGGTGACATTTTACAACGATCTGGTAACAAGGCGAGGCTGTCTGGTACAATGTGATTTATGTTGCTACACTATTACATTCATCTTAATGGTTGAAAGAAGCCAGAAGCCGTGGAATCTGGATGAAGATTCAGAATCCCAAATAACTTCGATGACTCGTCATTTAAATATTTAGTTACAATAGGGCTATTGTATCTATAGGCATCTGGTTAAACATATGTAGGTATATGAAGGTGTCACTCCTGACCTGATATGGTATATTATGACGATTGATGCTTGTAGATCCAAATCGCGCAATACTGGAAAGTTTTATGTGTTGGCGAGTTTTTATTTTTCTATTTTATTCACTTCTGTGGAAACCAAGAAAGCCCAATTGAGAGCTCCGTTTATAAGAGTAATTACAATCTCGGCAGTGTTTTTCATAGAGGTGACTATCTGCATTAAAATGACAGTAGGCAATTACATCCATGAAGTGACAGTGTCAAATGAATAAACTTACAACATATTACCTACTTAGTTACATGCCAGCAATTTCCACCACCAGTTCCGTGAGTCGCAATGTACCTCATGGTACTTTAGTACCAAATGCAGTCGGGAAAACTCGGTCGACACTAATAAGTTGGTAAGTTCATAATAAGTGGGAAATAATAAAAATAAAATATCTACTTATAAAAATGTGACAGACGAGAATGAAAAACATGCAAATGTGGTAAATATTGGTGTAGGTGGGTGACTTGGAGCTGCATAATCGGGACGTTTGCCTCGTGGCCTTAATTCTTATGCCGACGCCAACGTCTGGATGTCGCATAATCAACCCGATTATGCGACACAGCAGAAGTAGAATAAGGTGACACGAATCTTTACAAAAAATTTGTCAGTTAATGCTTACCTAAATATATGATCAATGGAGCTGCAAATAATCTAGATAAATGACCACGTAAAGGAACTCGGGGCTAGAGAAGAGACGCGCAAGTCCAGACATCGACCTCCGGCAGGGGAACCGAATATTTCCTTCTTATCTCAAAATTGGAGATGTCCTATAAGTATCAGAGCCAAATTATTAATTATTACCTAACCGAAATATCAAATAATTTTTATTTATTTTTATTTTAACCTTTTAAGCAAGCTTACATTACATATACATATGCTACTTAGCATTAAAAGATATCTTATGTTAACTTAGTTTTCCCTGACACAGAAATAAAACCTGTTTCGCTCCGTTTAAGATCACTAAGTATAAAAAAACTTGACTGTATTTTAATACAGTCAACAACATATATGTACAGATACATAAGTACTTTATTACTGAGTGATAAGGTATCAAAGTATAGGTACATTTATATATAATGCTCGATCGCTCTACTATGACAAGAACCTATTTAGAGTTTGATTAGAAAACGGTTAATAAGCACTTTGTCGTAATTTTAATGGCTATTAATTTAACTAGGTAGTTGTAAACAGCTGCATAGTACTATTAATAGTAGATTTAATACTACTGTGCAGCTGTTAATCGTAGATTTAATTTTTCCCTCACATTTTACAGGGTATCTAATGCAAAGAAATCTGATGACTGTACACTGTACGTATATTAAAAACAAATCGAAGGGCTAAGATGGCCGGCTCTTTATCATTTTGTCACCATGCCTGTCATGTTCTAACAAGTATGTAAGTGCGAAAGTGATGCATGACATGACAAGTGACAAGTGATAAAAACGCGACCATGATACCGCTACAGGTTGAATAAAACTATCAAAGTATCCGTTATAAATGTTATAATGCTTTTATAATTTTACGACGACGTATTCGCGGCAGGTAAATCTATTTAATCATAATTAAAGCAATAAACTTAAACCCAGATACGGTAAAATCTTATCTTATATCGCTTTAGAGATCTTACGGTCATTCTTGCGGGAGATTTCTTCCAAGCAGCGGTTGCATACCAAAGCTTAAGATATTCCCCGGCAAGCTCGGCCGAATTTCACCTTCCCGTAAAACGGAGGTTCGTTCTCATTTTAAAACTACGTATTGGATTGTAATGAAACTTTGCACATACAATGACATTAGGTATATCTAGTCCTGTAATTAGTCTAGATAGCTCTAGTTACTCGTCTGCTCGTTTGCCTCCTATTTCATAAAAAAAAAAAAAAAAAAAAAAAAAAAACACACAAAATAGAGCAAAAACTTTGTATGAAAAACTTAAATTCGCTGTATTCTTTAACAATGGTATTTGAAGCTAAACTAGGTAATTAGCTAATTATAGACCTAGATATACCTTATCATATTGTAAGTTCAAAGTTTCAGAGCAATCTAGCTAGTCGTTTTAAAATGAGAGCGTACTTACGTTTGTATGGAGAACCGAGCTTGCCGGGGACTTGACAACATAGTAACTGCCTGTACCTGCACAGATTACAAACGATCCAATTTTCCCCACTAGTTTAGCGATAGTATATCTTAAACTTAGTGTGACATACGGATTACGACTGCAGCAGCATTACTGTTTCAACGATGCTGGTGCAGTTGCAACGATGTTACTGTCGATACCTTTAATAAATTGCGCTGCGGTCGCTGCCGCATTTTAGTGGTGATAGGAACGTTGAATTGAATCACTCATTTTATTAATGAATATTTTCATACCTATTCTTAACTTCATAAGATCCCATAACATACATAATAATTTAGCAATTTACGTAAAGTAATTTTGTAATGTTTCTACTTAATATTCTACAATATGGGTATGTAGATCCCGTCTAATCTAACTGTGCATCGACTTGAACACAACTAAAGTCTGGGAGAGTCATTAGAAACGACATATTTTATTAGAATGATGACAATTGCCACACTTCGCCATGCAAATGCTATGCAGAGTAAGCTTGGTCCGACTTCTAGAAAAGTTGAAGTAGACTTTATTTTGGGGAATGCAGTTATTTTTGTAAATTCGACTTTTGGCCGCTTAAATCGGTCAAATTAATGTCTGTTGGTTGGCGATGGACAGCTCGATACGATATAGGATCCGTATCAATAGCAGATAAGTAACACTTTATTGTGGAATTATGTCCGGTTCAGACAGACATTAATTTGCCCGATTTAAGCGGCCAAAAGTCGAATTTACAAAAATCACCATAGAGATAAATAATTAACACAACCCTTATCGGTATAAGTATAAGTAGCTCAGCCCGCGCAGCATGGTTTCGCCTATCACTAAGTCCGTCACTTTCGCACTCACATACTTGTTAGTACGTGACAGGCATGGTGATAAGCGTACCGTGCTAAGACTCCAGGAAGAGGTCAAAGTTTGACTACCGCTCATCGTCTAATACGTTTCTGTTCTCGGCGCTCCTAAAGTAACACGTTTTATAGTGGTTTTTTTTAATTGATTTTTAAAAAGTGATTTTAATGTATTATAGTAATTCAGGTAAGAAGCAATGTAAGAATATAATTTTGTACTATATTTTTATTATTTATTATACTTAGTTTTTGACCGTGTTAAACATGACCTTGGACAAATGTAAATTTTTTCATTAATTTAGATTTTTAATCGTCATTTCAAAAAGGTTCCCAGTACGTCTTAGGTCTACTTTTTTCAACATTAGTTACTCTATACATAACTTTTTTATCTTAAAAAAATTAGCCGTGCCTAGGCGTGCCTTTTAATTTAGATGCTTTTAAAGGTTGTCAGTCAAAATTTTTGGTTTTCTTAATTAAGAAAAAATAAACGATTTTTTTTACATTTGTGCCATTTTCAACCAAAAGGATACTTATTGTCGCTTGTCAGTAAAGCGCTATTTCCATATAGCTTCAATTAGAAATCAACCTTATCGACAACCGACAATGTGGTACCTTTTGATTGAAAACGTCACATTTAATGTGTTTATTATAAGTAATAGCATGTCAGATTAAATGTAAATTTTTAATTATTTTTCTTTATATATTTTGTTTTTTTACAATTTTTCTATTTATTAAGGATAATATAAATGCCTTTTAAGAAAAAATCTTTTTTTCGTATTTTTTATTTAATTTAAAAATGATTTACACCATAAAATAAATTTGTCCGCCTAAATCGGGCAAATCAACGTCTGTGCGACCAACAATAAAGCGACCTCTTTGTGAAAGATTAGCCGTTGTCACAACAACGCTGGCCTCACGTCACGGTGCCTACGTGATTGCCCGTCTGTAAAATTCGATAAGATACCGACTAATAAAATTATAGACCTATGTACTTCTAGGAACCCTTGTGAAATAAAACATATTGTCATGATTTAAAACACCTACTAAGTACGCACATGTTCCACACGTCAAATGAAGAAAGCCGATGGCAGTTGACGAGTAGCAGTCGACTACGAAAATAATAAGCGCTTTGGTAACTAAACTGAGGTATGGAGACTATGGAGTAAGCACTATGCTAAGGTACTTATGTCTCTATGCCACAGGTCTAGTGGCTCTAACTGAGCTAGCGAGGACTTAAACGCAAAGTCGAAATAAGGAAAGTATTTGGATTATTCCTTAATTCTGTAGCATATATGTAGTTGTTGTCCTTAACCGGCGGCCCGCGGATCGCTGGTAATCCTTGGGAGAACCTGAAGTGGTCCGCTAATTTATTAAAATAACAACTCTTTGTTGACTTTGTAGTGTTCAGCATACTTGCATTGGAAATTCAGATACGCGTGAAAGCGTAAATCAATATAAGTACAAGTAACTCTATTCAGGTATAAGTCTCTTTGCTCAAGACATCTCATTTCGCTTTGTGTGGCGCACGTCATTACTGCATTCCATCATGATATTCATGATCTGTTTTACTTAATACAAAGCTGTTACAACAATGAGCCCGGCCTCATTTGTCACGCGGCTGCTTTCATATCGTGCCCATTCTTCAAGATCGGCCACTTTCATCTCAGCTGACTGATGACCTGACGGACACAACGATTATCGGTTTATCCTTTTGTTAGTTAAAAGGTTAAGCCCTACCGAGCAACAATGGTCGGCTGTATCAAAGTGGTTCAGTCGGCTGCTTGGCTATTGATTGTAACATGCCAATGTCGCAAGTTTCAGTCTTTGTTTCATCTTGGATATTCTTGATATAGTGGCGTAGTCGTAGTCATTGGGAATGCTACAATTACGGTCGCTGCTTTGGCGATCTTTCACAGACACCATTGGCTGCATGCAAGCATTTACCTTGGTGAAAGAAATAAGACATACGTCCTTGGGTAACCCCAAAATTCAATTCATTTTAAGTTTGGCATTACTGAGCTATTTCGTCGATTTGGTTCTACTACGGGAGATCTTCGTTTGTTTGTTATAACATCGAGCACCAAACAGCTCTATAATTAATCTGTTACGATGCCAGAACTCCATATCACGCATACGCGCTACGCACGTCATATTCAGAGCTATTTAAATGGTTTTGTTTATTCGCAAATGTAGGTCTTGTATCGAGGACAAAGATTATAGCAGTAGTATTGTTAGAAGGTTCAATGAACTGCTTAGCACATTATGATGCATTATAATCACTTCAGGATCTTTTAAATATTTTAACGAGAACGTCCCAATTTTTAGATCCTCCTTCCTTTAATTAGTGTTATCTTTGTTAATAGAAACATTTAATCTATATTTCTACTTGTACGAATTAAGATGAGGAGATGGATGTTTTTGTAACAACGTATAAAATGAAAAAAAAAAATGGTAATTGGTTACTAACCATTAACCCTTAAATGGATTTTGTCCGTTGTAAAGGAAAATAAACAATAGTTATTTGTGCAACAAGAGACGAAAGTTGGTTTTTCTTGCGAGTCCCGAGAAAGCGAAAGATTATATAATTGAATCACGAACGAAGCGAGTGATTCTAAGTTAGAATCTTGAGCGTAGCGAGGGACTCCAAAACACGAGATGTAAAATTACTTTGCTCTCGTGTTGCACATTTAATTTTTACCTCAGTAGTAAAAACATATTAAAGGTTAAAATGTATTTCGAATTACACAGAATAATAGGTACAGAGAAAAAAATTGTAATAGAAGTATGAAGTGGCAGTTCATGGCCTTCACTAAATTAAAAAGCTACTTTGTTTCACTCCAGGGAGTGACGAAAGTAAGCTTGTTCGAGCTGCTGAGGTGAAAAATAAATCTTACGTTCGATTTTACCCACCTCCAATATCCGTTTCAGTTAGCAACTCCGCAAGCATGCAATAATTTATGTGACAACACGATAATTTGGAATCATCAAATTGATTTGATGAAACCAGATGGTGGTGGTGGTGGTGGTGGTGGTGGTGAATGGTGGTTTGGTGGATGGCACTTGGTTTACCAGCAACTGGTACTCTGGTTTGACTAGTTAATGATGAATCTAGAAAACTCATACTGAACTCTATAGTTTTCAATGGACACTTAATCTTATCAACCCCCTTGAGCTGAGGCTCAGTTGGTTTGTTTAGCTGAATCCTATATATACTAGACAGTGAAGATGGTCTGACGATTGAACCAATAGCTACTTGTAACCTCTCTATTTATTTGCAAATATAAGTGTTAGAGGACAAAGATTGTAGCATAGCATATACCTAGCATTGTTGGCAAGGTTCAACGAACCGGCTCATTATAATGGATCATACTCGCGTGATGCAATGTCGGTCGAAACGCACGATTTTGCACGGTTTAGTAACTTTACAACTGAGTTGGACTGACGAAAGATGCTATCAAATACATAAGAATAACAAAGGAGTTGGCTGTAGACTTATTCTAGAAACTGCAATAGAAATTGAGTAGTGCCTTCGAAAGAACTCTAGCGGAATAAATTATCAAAACTAAAGAAGGAACATATTGACTCCATGTAATATGAACGCATTTACTTAGTGGCCGAACACAACGAGGTATTCCAATTAATTGTCGTTTTTTTCTGAAAAATTACGCAAATAATGTTTCGATTTCCTCTCGTCTTATTGATAAAGCTATTAATATGAATATTAGGTAGATTAGAGTAAAATAAAAGAAAACTAACGCAAAAGACTAAAATTGACTCCAGAAATCAGCACAAAGATTGAGATTTTCACAGATGGCTATAACAACAAGTACTAAAGTACGGAACGGAACCCTCGGTGGGCAAGTCCGACTCGAACTTGTCCAGTTTTTTCGGATTAGTAGATTTTGCGCTTCGCTTGCCCCTTCTATTACCGTTCCTTAGGATGGCGCCCCCCACTAGTGAAAATTTTATATATTAGCAAAACATTAATTCAAAGTTTGTTCAACTAGGTATCCACTACGATTATTTCTTAGTAAGTACTGAAAGTAAATTAAGATATTCAAGCGGTTTATCTAACAGAGCTAACATTCTAAGGCTTAGCTATATAAATAAAGCGTGTAACGTTGCCGGGTAATCTCACATTGTTTAGCCGTGTGGGTGGCGGCAGGTGTGGTCGGCCAACACGGCCGGAATGCGGGCCGTCAGCATCTCCGTTCATGCTCGGTGTGAGTTCATTCAAATAAGCTGGGAGAGCATTTCTTAAAAAGCTTGTACAAATACCTATAGCTTCGAGTAGTGCCGTCAACCCATCACGCAAAATAGGCGCATTATATGACGTCGAGTTGCGGAAACCAAGCCCGCGAAAACCTATACCTATAGCGGGGGGTGTCACTGCGCAGTTTAGGTATATTTGGCCGGCGCACCGCCCGGGCAGGTATATGGCAGTGGGCTGCCGCTCGGCTCGCACGATAGTCGTGTCACGTGGCGGTCGCGCAAAATTGAAATTACTTACGCAATGGCTTCGAAACTTAAATCGCGACCTAATCTGTATAAAAGATATTGTTCTGTTTACGGATGTCTGAATAAACGGAAGAACAAGGAAGAAGAAAACACATTTTTTAAAATTCCGGACGATATTGAAAGGTAAGTCATTACCTATAAAAGGTAAATACTAAGTAATCAAATTCGATACCTTTTTGGTTCGTTTTGTTTGCATTAAAACTAAAGCGGTTTAGACCAAATTAAAATGGATTATGCATTCCTAAGCTTAGTTAGCAGTGTTGCCAATTCGGAATTTGAAAAAATGCCAAACTTATGTCTAAATTATGCCAGAAATATGCTAAATAATTTTGAAATGTGCTAAAAAAGATGCTAAAATATTATAGGTAACAAAAAACCGGCCATTATGACATATGACATGACATTGACATTGACTATACCATAGATAACACAAAAAGATTAGTCGGTGTAGACGAGACAATTTTTCGCACAATCTGATTGACAATTTAATTGGTAACGCGTATGAAAAAAAGGTCGCGGTGCGGTGCGGTAGTCTGTTACGGCTTATTATAATTCCTCATATGTATAAAATTTCCTTTGACGGTTGAGCCATGGATTGTCTATCACTGCCAAGTAGGTTTCAAACTTGGCTTAGGGACATAATCACTTGATTCACTAAATTATGCTAAATGGAAATTTTCGATGCCAGAGAGTGTGAAATTATGCCATATCTGGCACCAATTATGCCAAGTTGGCAACACTGTTAGTTAGACTGTAAGTACCTACTTCTAAGAATTTGTCAATAGCCTGGGTAAGGTGTATTAAGCACCTACTAAATTATTCCTTATAAATAACTTATAGGTACACACATATGACACATATATCAACAACAATGTATCACAAAATGTTAAACAAAAAGGTACCTATAATTACGTCGTCAAGTAGGTTGACGATTGATATAGTCTAAGAGCTAGTGACCTTTTCGTGAATCGTACCTACTTTCTTTTTAACAATTTCGACATTTACACAACAAAAAATATTTTTCACTACACCCGCTCGTAAAGCCTGATTTTATCCTTTAAAAACAGTGAGTAAAGTTGCATTTTATCCTCTAGAGAGGCAAAGTAATTAGATGTAAAATTTGACTTGTTTTTCATGCGTTAGCTTGTTGGATAGACTAATAATACTTAAACGGTTATTTGGAATAATAAAAATTAAATATAATTAATATTTATTACATGTAATAAGAATTGTTGTAATGAAAACCGATTGTAGTTTCCTCGCAGATGTGTGGTGATGTGATGAAATTTTGTATTGCATTCGGCGGCAAAGTTGTTGTTTATATAACTATTTATAAGCAGCGAAAGATTCGAAAATTGAGCCACGAGCGTAGCGAGTGGTTCAATAAGTGAAATTTTGAGCGTGCGAGGGCCCCAAATCACGAGAGGTTGAACAAACTTTGCCGCTGAATGTAATACAAAATTTTTCATCATACCAGTGGAAGTAAAATACAAGTTGATACATAATGCAAAATGTAATCAAAATTATTGGTATTCAGTATTTATCACTCAAAATAATCGCATAAAATGTATATGTGTATGTTAATACTTGTGAAATATAAAACGGTGGTTAAAATTTATACCAAATTTCTTTCCCTCCATGAGTATAAAACGCAACTTTCCACAGACTTAATAAAGGATAAAGAGCGCCTTTCTGAGTGGAGTGGTGAAAAATTTTGTATTACACTACAGCAAATCTTGTTTAACCTCTCGTGCTTTGAGACCCTCACAATGCTCAAGGTTGTGCTAGCTCGGGTCTCAATATAAGCACGAGAAGTTAAACAACAACTTTGCTCCCTTGTATCTATAATAAAATACAGGTATAGAGTATACTTTCATGCCCTTTGGGGTTGAGACCCTTGGCCCGTGAGGTCCTAATGCTCTACAGTTGTTTAAAGAACTATCAAAAAGATTAGTCGACTTCACTGGCGACCGAAGAGCTGGCAGCTTTCTCGCGCAACGTATTAGCATCGCAATACAGCGGGGAAATGCTGCCAGCATCCTCGGCACCATGCCAAAGGGGCCACATTTTCTAGATGTATTTTAGTTTTATTTAGTTTTAGTTTTTAGTTTTAATTTAGTTTAATTTTATAGATAAGTTCGTTTTTAAGAAATGTAATAAAATACTATTCCGCATTTATAGACCAAGATATACTTAATGTAGAATAAAATTATATTAAGTTAATAATATTTTATTACCTTCATCTGATTGTAAACTGGCATTATGTTATATTGCAGACGACAAGAATGGTTAACAGCAATCGACAGAGAAGATTTACTGGACGAAAAAAAAAAGAAGGCCAAAAATAACTTTGTTTGTTCTGCACATTTCGATGACTCTGCAATCATAACTTCTACTTCGAAGCGGCTGAAAAGTGATGCGGTACCCACGAAATTATTACCTGATAAATCTCAGAAAAATATTCCACCAGACGCTCGTGATGTAATCATAACGACTAAAAATACATCTATTCAAGCTCTTCCACAGACCACAGATATTTTGTCTCACTTACACAAACCCACAAAGAAAGATAAAATATTGGTTTCCACTTATAGTCACAAACAATCACAAACCGATACCCAAGAACAAAAATAAATATAATCTGATATCGCCCAACCGAATAATGATAAATCATTTAATGAGTCGAAGCCCAAATCAACAGTTCTATCTAAACCTAAAACAAATGCCTTACAATCTCACAAAAAAGTAAGAATATTATCAAATAAAATAATTAAAATTGAAAAACCTGAGCTTGCTTGTACTTCAGTGCAAACCGATTTAATTGAAACATCAAATAAAATGACCCAGACAGCATTAGCCTTATCTGACAAATCCCCACGTAAAAGAAAACTGAAAAAGGAACTTGTGACTGTTAAATGCCAACGTAAGCGATTGGAGCAAGAAGTTTTAAAAATTGAAAAAGAGTTAGAAGCAAAAAATGCATCTTTACTCTTCAGTCCCGAAGATGAAGTAGCTCAACGATTTATGAAATTGGTTGAGTGGCAAAACAAAATAAAAAACAAATTTAAAGTCAATCGCTATGAGGCGGAATTCAAAATATTTGCTTTGAATTTACATTACGCTAGTCCACATGCATATCGTTGCCTCCAAACTGTTCTGAAGCTTCCCAGCAAGAGTACATTAAACAGATTAAAATTGAAAATTCCTCCTAAACTTGATGACCGTGTCTAAATAGTCTATCTTTAAAAATTAAATCATTACCAGAAAATGCAAAATATTGCACTATTTGTGTAGATGAAATGGTACTCAAACGACACTGGTATTATGATACAAAAAAAGACGAAGTGGTCGGATTCCATAATATAAACGGTACTATATCTACAGAAATAGCAAGCAATGCTTATGTTATAATGCTACAAGGTATATACTGCAACTGGAAGCAACCTATAGTCTACGCTCTTCTAGGAAGTACTAAACATTATGCTGACTTAGATTCGTGGATGAATGAAGTAATATCAAAACTTTTTGGTGTGGGTATAGAAGTGAAAGCCATTATATCCGACCAAGGGTCAAATTTTGATAAATATGCGAAAGTAATAAAAAAAGTGACAGTTGAAAAGCCATACTTTTTTGTTGAAGAGCAAAAAACATTTTCTATATTTTTGATGTGCCCCATTTATTAAAATGTGTGCGTAATAATTTATTATCGAGCAATTTTCTCTACAAAGAGGACGTTATATCTTGGGATCATATTAAAACACTCTATGAACACCAACAAGATAAGAATCTAAGATTGATACCTAAAATAACGAATGTTCACTTAGAACCGAACAACTTTCAAAGGATGAGGGTGAAATATGCAGCTCAAATATTTAGTCACACGGTATCCGCTGCGCTTGAGACGTATATTGAATTTGGTAAAATCTCCGAGGAGACTAAAGGAACAGCAAAATTTATCAAAATAATGGATGACTTATTTGACGTCCTCAATTCCTCAAAAAGAAAATCTGCCAAAAAATATCAGACAGCTTTTAGAATGACTCCTGAACAAAAATTAATTTTACAAGATGCTCAACACATGTTTGCCACTATTAAGTCTAAAAAGCGTAATACACAAAAAAACAATACTACTCAGATAAAGACGTTCCATAATTTTCAAATAATCATTCAGGCAGTATTACAACTGTTTGAAGATTTAAAATCAGAGGGATTGAAGTACCTATTTACAAGACGGCTAAACCAAGACAGTTTAGAAAAAAAAATCGGGTCTATTAGACAACAAGGTGGTTCATGCTCTGAGCCGACACCTATTCAATTTACTCGAGCATTTTCAAAATTGTTTTATGTCAACATGATGAAAAGTGATAAAACTAACTGCGAGACTGACATTTATGATATGCTATTTGAAGCTGAGGATATAATTAACAAAAACAGTTCTAATCCACCCGAACAAGCCAGAACGTCGCTGCTAGCCTTAAATGGTGATATTGATTATCATATAGATTTACCTGAAGCTAATGCTCTGACCTGCGTTGCGGGTTTTTTACTTTTCAAATGTTCTAAAAAACACCCGAGTTGCCAAGAAATGTTTAAAATGCTTGACTCATCACTGGATTTGGACTATACAAGGTTTACTCACTACAAAGCTTATAATAAAAGTAAATCATTTTATGGAAATCTAAAGATGCCTTCTCGGGAAATGAATGAGTACGTTCAAAAATTAGAAAATGCATTTACACACAATTTTAAGCACTATTTACACGGAAATCCTGGAAGTGAAATATATAAATTACTGCAAGAGATTCAATTACCTACATTGCCATGTTCGTGTTTCCCTGTGGACTATTTATTAAAATTGTTCGTGAGACTTCGTATATTATCGACTGAGATTTAATAATCGAAATTTTAAATTGGGGAAGAAATCAATTAAACAATACTTAACAATTATAAGATAATTTTCTAATAAACACATTAGATTTTTGTACTTATTTGTATTTTATTTCGTTACAAATACCCAGTTAAACGCACATCGGTCCAATAAACTAACTTAACATAAATAAGTTGCCAGCTCTTAGACTATGATTATGGCGCGTCGTCGTGAAAGCAAGCGTAAAGGCGGCGCCGCCCGATCGGTTCAGATTTCTTCTTTAGTTCCCGAAGTCTTTACTTGTAATAGTTAGTTAAAATAAACATCCTTAATTTATTAAATATTGGTCGCCCAGAAACAATATTATACTAGGAACTTACCGACATATTTTCAAAGGAATACGGCTGTGGCATACCTACTTCCCTGAGAATCAGACATACTATCTCCGGCTAAAAATTTTATGTTTACAGAATCAACGTTTGTAATTCCTACATATTTATCTTAAAAATAAAATCAGTAGGTGTAGGTACACAAACTTGTCAAGTGACAACCCCGTGCCGACACTCGCAGCTCGGTCATAAAACTGCGGCGCGCAAAGATTCACGGTTCGTGCGCGGTTATGTTTCAATTTTGCTTGCAGGCGGCGAGTGTAGGTATAATTTTATACCTAAATCTGGCTTTTGTGAAGGAGTGAATTTTCTGTACGGTAGTACTATTTACTTATTCTGTTATTTTAATGTCGTTTTGTACATGTCTACCGTCTCCAATTTTCCCTCAATTCCTCAAAGGTTGACTGGAAGAGATCCCTTAACACTTCAGTGCCAAACGCCCAATTTCCAATACAAAATAAACACACTGACAAGGAATGTGTGGACCGCCAGTCCGCCACAGACGGCTTTGGACGTCATCGGAAAGTCTTGCCAAGGACGGCCACAGCCGTCAGCTTCGCCAATGCAATAGAGACTTACGCGGGAATACGTAAAGTTTAATTTCGCTTAAATAATCGCGATCGCCTGGCGTCCGGGGCACAGCACATTCCTTCGCCGTCTGGCGTTCAAAGGGTTAAGGGTAGGGGTTCGTCTTTGTACTAATGGCGTGTGTTATTTCCTGTTTTCTTTTTACGGTTCCGTACCCAAAGGGTAAAAACGGGACTTTATTACATACTAAGACTCCGCTGTCCGCCCGTCTGTCTGTCACCAGGCTGTATCTCATGAACCGTGATAGCTAGATAGTTGAAATTTTCACAGATGATGTATTTCTGTTGCCGCTATAACAACAAATACTAAAAAGTACGGAAATCTCTTGTCCGGTTTTTTCTGATTAGTAAAGATTTTGCACTTCGTTTGTCCTTTCTACCGTTCCTTGGGATGGCGCCCCCACTGTTGCCGCTATAACAGCAAATACTAAAAACAGAATAAAATCAATAATTAAGTGGGGCTCCCATACAACAAACGTTATTTTTTGGCCGTTTATTGCGTAATGGTCACTTATGGAGACGGAGCATACAAGGTCGCGATCCTCAGCAATGAGGGACCGAGGAAGAAGATTGCGTAATGGTAACGGCGGTATGGTTTTTTGGTCAGACTACGACTCGCACTTGTTTATACAATAAAGTGTTTTACTACCTAGTAGTCCTAGTACTTGAGTTAAACAATGGTGCTCAGAATAAGGCGCTATAAAAACTTAGTTTGAATTAGCACTCACAGTTCTTGGCTTCCTGGGAACCCTCAGACCGGAAGCCCTTTGACCCTTTGTTTATCATCAGCGGAGCGGATATGCGCCGCTGCCGACGGAAACGGCCGGGTAATGGCCCATAGGGAAGTTCCTCTTGATAGGGCTGTCGCTTCCTTTTGATATTTCTTGCTTATGCAGCGACCGCTGACAGAATAGTGCTAAGTCCGTCTAAGTTGACTGCATTCATTTGAACAGAACAAAGTAGGTAAGGGAGTGTAATTAAAAAAGTCATGTTTTCGCAGAAATTTGACATTAATAATGATATCACCGCACTTTGTCATTGCGGATGCAGAGTTAGCTTGCTTCGAGTGGAAAAAGTGTTGGTGGGTCTTGTATGATATTAATTTAAACTGTATTAAAGACAAGGAACTTATAAAGTAGGTACTCGTACTCCTTGGTGCGACGTTCCCAGTTACTACCTGTTAATTAAAAGAATTACTAATAAGTACTAAGAATTAAGTAAGTATTCGTATTAAACACATCATTAACATACCTACTGTTAAATATTTATCTACAAGTATAAACTGGTGAATTGGTGATGCAATTAAGGAACCATTAACAATGATAGCATACAATGAAATGTGATTTTAAATATAAGCGTGCCAACACAATACAATGCAGAAGCCCTGACACGGCCGTTTTCGTCCAATCGTCGCATACGCATGTTCGGCACGACCTGAATAGCAGCGACCTCTGTTGGTAATGTATGCACTCCACTGCGTCCGGTGACAAGTTGACAACCTTACCTACAAGTCTTACCATACGAGTACTACCAATGAGGATATAATAAGATAGAGCGGTACTGTCATAGTAAATTTTGTAACCACTTTAAATTCACTGCCATCTATCGACATACTTTAAAACTAAAAATTAAGATTTATAAAAATACGTTAAAATGTATTTAAATATGGATAAATGTTTTTTTCATTTGCATTAATTATTTTTATATGATTTTGACCCATGTTCTTTCACTGGTATGCGTTTAAACTATAAATAACAAACAAAACAGTCAACGCCCTCTATACGAGAGTAGGCCAAAACTAGTGGCGCCATCTGATCGAGAGTCAAATTTTCGTGATTTTCGAGGCACGTTTTTTCCTTAGACTGTATCCATCTATTACGGAGTTATGTCTATCTTTGGTACTACCCACAAGTCAAACGCTCAGTAGAACGAATACTGATTGTGAAACTGTATTCGGTCAAATAACTAAAATAGAACAAATTTAATATATGACCACGTGTTGTATTTGCTGAAGAAAGAAAGGACATTCCTGAATAGCATGGGACTTTACAAAGAACTTTTAATACAAGCTAAAGCAATATTTAGTGCATAATAGGCTTCTTATTAGGTGGCTGCTTGTAAAGGCAAGAACTGCTGATATATCAAAATTAAGATTGTAAAACATAATCTTGCTCTAATCTTAGCTACTTAGGTAGGTACCTATTATTGAGAAGGCGTTAGTAGGTAGGTAGGTAGGTGTCTACACTACCTACCAGTACCCGATTGGTTGCACATTAGCTACCTATAGATAACTGCCTCGCATTGGTTGATTTGATCACAGGACAGGTATTCAAAGGTAAATAGGTACTTTTATTTATGAAAAATATTCAAACATCTTAGCTGCAACAAGGTGTTTACTCTCTCTCACACTCTGACGCTCGAATACCTATGTAAAAACGTTAGAGATAACGATGTTTCGATATTAAAAATAAATAAATAAATGTCCGTACCGTACTGATATTATAAACGCGACCGTAACTTTGTCTGTCTGTTATCTCTTTACGGTTAAACCACCGAACCGAACTATCTGAGGAATTACATAGGATAAGTTATTATCACGGAAATCATAATTCCACGCATAAGCCGCGTGACATCGCGGGCAGAAACTATTCAATAATATTTAACAAATGCAAATCACCAATGCATTATTTACCAATATAAATACCTATTACCTATGTACTATATTTATACCTGCGTAGTTCCTTAACAATAGAGAAGCAATTTAGCGTTCTTAACTATGGACGGTCATAAAACTGTACATGCCGTTACATGGCTGATTTAGTAATTTTCTTACGAATGTAAAATGTCCTAGTGACAGACAAAGACGAACGACCTGTAAATCTTTGTTAAGTAACAATTTTGTTACTACCTAACATAATATCCGAAACAATAGGTACACGATTAAAATATTACATAAAAAAACCTTAAATGCATTCTATATTCAAAATCTTATACCTACAAACGTTTTATAAAAGGCAGTTAGCTAACAAACGCTTCCTGCATCCTCGCGCCATGTATCAGCGAACATTAAAATTAATCAATATAAAAAGGTGCTATGTTATTTATTGACACCATAATTAAAGTATGTACAGGAATAAAAATGTATGTTTATACAGATGGTTTTGTTTTGTCTGACTCTGAGGGGTGAATATGTAGGCCATAGACACTTGTTCATACTGAACAACTATGGAGTTAACTCCGAAATCGTGAAAAAAAATCTTGAAACTTCGAGGAGTAGCGGCGTACTGAAGGTATATCGAAATTTGTAACGTGGACGTACATATTATTATTACTTAATGCTTAAATAAATACCTACTTAAACTAAAAATACAATCGTTGATAGAAAACACCCACCGAAACTTATATAATGTATGTAATATTGTTACTCGTACATGCACATATGATCGGGTGAAAGAGCGAGTCACGCATTGAACTTCCCTGAACGCATACCTAACTGTTCCTAAAGACCCAATGTTTTTTCATAAAACCCGGAGTATTTACTCACCTGTCACAGTAATCTTGATTTTAAACTGTGCATTCCCGTTCCCTGAATAGAAACCTCTCCCAATTAGCACGAGGAAGCTAACAAAGACTCGGCGATGAATGGCCGCCATGAATGAACTCAATGGCGGCTTCTAATTGGAACTGCGGTCGTCGTGATATCGTAATTACCAACCGGGAGATAAGTAATACTAGACTGACAATTTCTACAATAACGAATGCAACTTAGTACGTAGCCTCCACCTTGCTTCGGTTTCCGGACTACTGATATAGGTAAATATTTAGAAGAAATAGCTTCTCTTTAATAATTCGTCGGCATCTCTTTTTATCGGACATCGTGAATCGTACTAATCAGACTTGACAGAATTTGGTTGGTCCATCGCATCATGCTCCTGCATTTCAATGGAGTCATGCATGCTAACCCTGCATGGCGTTTACAATGACAAAGTGTGGTAATGCCATTAATGTCAATTTTCTATGAAAATTTTACGTTTATAATGACACTCCTTCACTTTGTTCTGTTCAAGTCGATGCAAAGTTAGGCTAGTAGGTACACTTTATTATTGACTGGTCTCTGCCGGGAACTAAACGCGGCTTCACGTGGTCGACCGATGCCTATCTGATGGCTACGTTATTACAGGTCCTTAGGTAAATTGCGAACAACATCCGGAGTGTTACGTGCACTGTGAGAATGCAACGTGCATATTAGTGTCAAACTACACCAATGTGTCAAGCTAATGATTGGGCTACTTGATACCTACCAGCAACACTTAACCCACTTCTGACTATCGTTCTTTTAAAAGGACGTCAACAACTTAAAGTTCCCATAAATATCCATGTTCATCACACAAATAAATGCCCTTACTGGGATTTGAACTAGGGCTCGCGGTCGAATCCGTGTTTCGTTTACACGTTTCGAATACCCGTCTCCGAATAATACGTAAACGGTTTTCTGGCCCGTTCCGCACGTTTAATTAAGAAACGTGTAGTTAAGACCCGTGTACACGGATAAACGGGTATTCGAAGATACGTATCTTATTTATCCGTGGCTCCGGACACGTCCTTGACGATAGTAGCGAAGGAACGAACGCCAGCTACAAATGAATAGACAAAAGATTCATGACGAGTTTCTGTCATATTTAACCTTATTCCGTGGGGTCATAGAGTCGAAATTTAATAAACGGTTTAGAAAACCCTTTCTTGAGCAGGTAGTTTTTGCTTGTAATAGGTATTACGAGTATTCACGCTTCTTATCAAAGTAGTATTTTATATAGCACTTTAAATTGCTACTTTTTTTTACGTTGCGGGTTAGCAATAAAATAAAATAAAAACCTGCTAGTACCTATTTAAAAAAAAAATAGAACCATCGAGTTCAGTATGTAGGCAGGAAGTCAAACTAATGTTCGAAATTGGCATTAGGTAAGTATTTATAAAAAAATAATTTTTTAACTTGCTTCTTTATTTTTAGTTTAATTTGAGAACATGATATGAAATTATATTTCTTGTCATATAATGTAGTGTAGGTACACCTTATAAAACAAAGTCCCCCGCCGCGTCCGTATCTCTGTCTGTATGTTCGCGATAACCAGACCTCACCTATGAATGAAGTTTTTCTTTGGAAATGTTTATGTGTATATTTCGTTGTTTTGTTTAAATTGGTAGAAATATGACGATGTTTGCTAATGAAGTTAGAAAAAATCACGCTGGCCAGGAGCTTAATCGGAAACGCTGCCCAATCTATTTGAGATATAACGACACAATGTATGGTGGAAAAAAGTCTACAAAAAAGTGCGCGATGGGTGTCTGTCTATATTTTAAGAATAATTAACCCATTATTAACTTCTAAAAAAACCGGACAAGTGCGAGTCGGACTCGCCCACCGAAGGTTCCGTACAAAATTTAATTTTAAATTTTAGTTGTTATAGAAATGAAATAGAACAGAAATACATGTGTAAAAATTTTAACTGTCTAGCTATCACGGTTCATGAGATACAGCCTAGTGAGTGGTGACAGACAGGTGGATGGAAGTCTTAGTATTATTGGGCTTCCGATGTGAATACTTGTTACAGAATGTATTTTATTATGCTTGACTCTCCATGCGAAGCCGGGGCGGGTCGCTAGTTATTAATAAACATTTTAAATCAACTTGATAAAATTGCACCTTCTCAATAAATTCTAATTGTTTTTGCTCTAGGTACCTCTTACCATAATAAAACGCTTTTTAGTGCGGCGCGGCTACAAAACAATGGAAAACATTTACTTGTGCAGATGTTTTGACCTTATTACAACGACATAAAGCTTATAATTCGCGGTGACACTTGTGATAATAGTTTGGGAACCTACATGTTTTCGACGATGACAAACAAAAGGATATTGGAAAACAATGGATGGATGGACCATTTAAGTTTATTACCTGAACGCTAGTGAGAAAGTGACCAAAGTGAATTATGAATGATTACCAATTTAAAGATCTATCTTAATGTAATTAGCAATATTATCGCAAGTTATCCAAGGTAGTATGGGTTTTTATGGTTCTTGGGTAAAATTCACTCGATAATCCCGCTTTTGTGTACCTAACTTTTCTTGCGCCGTTGGCAGGTTTGTTGTTTTCGCAAAGCAGTAATACACCTGAGATAAAAATAACCACGAAATAATTAAACTGTTATTTTTAATGAATATTGTATTCTGTCTGCACACCTATTATTAATGAAAAAATACAATACCATAATGTAATTATAAAAAAAAACTATGATCGATATCAAATTTATGTAATTAGCTTAGAAGCAATCGGTTTTATTAAATGATATAAATAGTTTAAAATAAAAATTATATATACCTACTATTAAACATAGGAAGATGGCTCAGTACCTATGTTTTATCAATACGGTTAAAAACAATTTAAAAAAAAGTAATTGTGCGGTTTTATGAAACCACGATGCAAGTGAAACTTTTTTCGGATTGTAGGCATTTAACTAAAAAAATTCGGAAATTAATTCGAATTACGGTATTAAAATCGCGGTTTTAATGTTAACTTAATAAATTGGGGCGATAGAATAAAAGTTTTACTTTAAAAATCGTACGACAAACGAATTCATCTGAAGTCAACATAATAATAGTGGAAAGTGGACCTTGTTACCATTGTACATTGGCTCAAACTGGTTCGGAGTATTCAGACCCGTTCGGAACGGTCTTAAGTACCCGTGTAAACGGAGATACGTGTCTGAGATACGTTTCTTGGGAACGTTCCTTCGAAACGTTTTCGAATCCCGGCGGTTCCGTGTAAACCGGGTTCTTAGTACCGCCGGGCTTAAGAACACGGGTATTCGTTTCGGCGTGTAACACGGATACCGGGAGCCCTAATTTGAACCGAGCACTATCGGCTTCATAGGCAGGGTCACAACCCACTAGGCCACAGGTCGTAAAAGGTTACTTTTTCATACCTACCCCTAAATTTTCATACCTCTAAATTACTTAGTTTACGTGTTATACATATATCGTTTTGTTTTATTAGAATCAACATTTGCTATTGAAAGGATTCCACTCATGGCAGTACATGTTGCTATCGTCCTTTTAAAAGAACACCTATTTCCCAGTTTTCCATGAGACAACATCTTTTTGAATATTTTTCCCGTGTAAGTACCTAGTGTTTATTTTTTATAGTACAGTCAACAAGACTATTAGCTTAGCACCTTTGCATACAAACTTCTATGCAGGGGGGATACCTTTTCTCTGCATCACGTAAAAATCATTTGAATCGGAAGTATTTGGTATGTTCAGTGACCTTATATCTTTAGGTTATATTTATATCTATAGATCCATTGGTCATAGTAGTGGACTTTAAATTATTAACATGATTGGTGAGCTCAGGGCAGGCGCTATTTGCGTAAACAATAAGCAGTTTGTTTCGGGTAAAGGTCACTGTTATTAACATACAATTCCGTACCTTGTTCAATTCAAGGCACTCTTGTTTCATACAGATGCAAAAATACATTCAGTTATCTTTACCATATATTTAGTATGGTGTACCGAACTATTTGGCCACTTTGACTGCTACAGAGTATTTGACGCTGCATTATGTGTACTTCGAAGAACAGTACCCGTCCAGTCCCCAGCTACATCGTCCACTCTGTCCTTACTTTTTACCATCAAGTGAATCTAGGATTCATTTCCCCTTCATCTATGTGTCAAACTGGATCCCACTTGTCGTATATTATTCGTATCTGAACCCGGATAAGACATATCTCCCGTATAATTTAGATTCGGATTGAAAATATGTCGGTACTTGAGGGTGGTGGCGCGTGCAACGTTCATTTTAAGAACTGCTTGAGTGCCTACCGCGAACCACGTTCGACGTGTTGCCTCCCTGTCACACTTACGTACAAATTTACAAGTGCGACAGAGAGGCAACACGTCGAACGTGGTTCGCAGTAGGCCCTCTGGTACATGTAAACCGTAGTCAAAGCCGCAACCCGGTTGGTTGTCATCACTCGGTATATTTAAATACTCAAAGTACAATCAAGTAGTCGTTAGCTCCAATATCCATTACTCTAACATCTAAACAAGGGGTTTATTATGAAAACATTCGCGCGGCAGTCGCATGACTCGGCGGCGCCAGCCCAACTTGGTCAGTACGGCATCGATTGTCTATGCATGTAGCTTTGAATTCCTGCAGTTATTACTCACGGCACTGGATAAGGCACGTCGCTCCACTGCTGACGTGACTCAATTAACAAAACTAAAAGATGTGGAAAGCGACAAAGAAGATTCCGCAAGAATGTCACATAGTTATTAAGGTACCGTCCTTACTTACTTAGGGGTAGGCAAACCACGGCTCCCAAGCTGCTCTTCGGGCGTGGAATTGCGGTTGAACACGCACACGAAAAATACGGGAGGGTTTAGTTACCCCATCGACATTTGTGGCTTTCTTTACTTTTCAACTTTCGTGGTACTCCTACTTCAACCACAGGCCATTAAATCTGAGGATTGCTACTACGGTTAACTGTTGTCGCAAAAATGTGCCGTAACAAAATGCTATCAAATGTTTAATTAACCAGGGAGGAGTTACCTATAAAATAAAATGTTAATAGTTAATAAAAACTTACATGAAAGTTTAAAAGTAACTGACTAACTGGGGCCCTATTCGAGATGCACAACTGTCAGTTTCGGCTTCAACATCAGTTCAACAGTGGAATGAATCATTTGTTCATCAACCGTGGAAAGTATCATTTGGTACAACCAAAACTCATTCATTGAAAAAATTATTCAACAAAAATCAACTTTGTTTTCTTACTACTATACGGTTTAAAATGGCTCTGAACTCGTCGTGGTTCGGTTTGGTTTCGTTGTCACCTAACTGTGGATTGCTAATGTCAAATTTACCTATTCGACAACACACGATTTCGTCCATTCAACTGAAGTTCAACACGTAACGTCACTTAACGCATGTCGAATACCGCTCCTGCGTTGCTAGGTTCGTTATGAATATGTGAAATGAGATGCAAATGATGCAATGCATTTAGGTACAGTCCGCAATACTATTGAACTATTGGCATGGAACCTTTGCATACAAATTTCTATGCATGGAGGGTACCTTTTCTCTGCAGCTACGTAAAGTTTTTGACGTAAATCTTCAAGCAAACCTAACCAAACAAGGACGCAAACCATTATTAAACATTCGTGTAACCATACGTCTACTGTATGATAGTGATACCCCGCACATGCGTGAAAACCTTTGCACAATTTATGAATTTTCGTACGATTGTGACTAACTCAGGTGTGAAGTCAGCCCAAAATGTGGCTTTACACCGAGAGGTAGAAAACTGCGTATAACGAACGTGTAATTGCGTTGTAACGCGAAGGTACCAAACATTATCAGTGCAAATTTTATACAATGTCTTACATCAAACATTATGTTTACTCTGTTTTAATAAGGACACTTACGTTAATACTGATTGCTGTACAAGTAGGCACCGTGATAAGATAGCTGGCACTTAAATAGCGCCAATATTGTTAGTCTCATGTGCTTTAGCTGTTTATTTTGCCATAATAATTAGCCATAGTAAATAACCAAAAGTATAAAATGAAAGTATTTATAGAAAGCTATGCACGCGAAAGTGCATAGCTTTCAGATATATCATATATATGATGCCACTTTTGTGAGAGAAAATAGTTACAAACCTAAGGTTTTTACGCAGGTTTTTAATATTACAAAACCGATGCTGTGGTGCCAGTGCCAGTACCCAGTACTGCCAGTGGTTAATAGTGTCCGACAGTGACAGCCAGTTATTTCAATATATTTTTCAACACGCTCAAAACGACGTTTTTATTCCATTGATTTTTGGCTCATAATCCTAGATATTAAACACGCGTGCTCTTTCCGTGTATTATTCCACTCGTGCTTTTTCATTATATTATCCGACTGAGTTAAGAAGGTAACTGATTGCTAATAATATGCATGGAAAGGGAGCCTTCTTTGATTGGTCAGACTGGCGGGCACGCCGCCGCCCGGCCGGCCCGCCCGCCGCGCCGCCCGCGGCCGGGGTGAGGGGCGGCCGGCAGTATGACAGACTATGCAAGACACAATACTAACTGTTTTAACTATTAAAATTTGATTAATATGAAAGTTTCTTTTTTTTTCTCGCAAGTGTGTTGAAAAACGTCGTATGAAACGCGTGTGCATTGGTCATTACACACATCGGCTTTCTTATTGCGCGCTCGCTTACAGCTCGCGCGCACAATATCGCCTCGTGTGTAATGACCAACTTAGCACACTTGTATCATAATGTACTATTATTACTTGAAAATTAATGTCGTTATCCCTTTTTTTAAACCACGTCAGAATATCTAGTAACCTAACCTACTTAATAGTCTTATTAAATTAAATCCGTTTTGTTACAATCACGGACTTTAACTATGTAAAGAAACCATAATATACAATCAGATAGACTGAAACTGGTATTTTGCCTTCTAATAGATGTAATCCTAAACCTTTTAATTTAGGCTTTTCGGAAAAACGGTGAATTTCCATTTCAAAGCAACCCGGGACGATACTTTTTTTGCAAAAATATATTACAATTATTTCCCGTCATACAAATTAAACCGTATTAATAAACCATCGAAGTTAAACTTCTCTGACAGTTGCCTTCCTCATTAAAATACCGTACTATTAATAGAAACTCTGCAAACTGGGTCGCGTTGTATAATAGTTATTTGTTATACAAGGGTGCAAAGTTGTATTTTACCCGCGAGTGTGGAATTGAAACATGAGCAAGCGAAAGGATTCTATTGTTGAACCACGAGCGAAGCGAGTGGTTCTAAAATAGAATCCTGAGCGTAGCGAGTGTTTCAACACACGAGAAGTAAAATACATTTGCACCCGTGTGTAACACAAAACTTTTCCCCTCACTATAGCGAGGAAAGTGCAACATCCACAGGCGTTAGATCATCTTCATCACTGGAATCACTAATTTTTTTACGATATTCTAACAGAAAACACTAGAAACTCTGATTTTTACGTGAGTCGGTGAGAAGAACAGTAAAAAATTTGTTGACAATGTTGACATTTCTGTTCTGACGTATGAAATGTCAACGATGCGTTTTGAAATTGCATCGACTCAACTTGTGCGTTCAGAATTATATTTAACACTAGCTGTGCCCGCGGCTTCGCCTGCGTGGAATTCGGTCTGTGTCAGTAAGCGGCTAATTCACCCCTAATTTATCTCCCTGTCCCCTGGAGACGGAACTTAAAGTAAAGTTGACAGATGGATACGCTAGAGGACTGTAGTCCAGATAAAATATTTTACAATTATGTACCTACCACCAAAGATAGATATAACTCCGTAATAGATGGATACAGTCTAAGGAAAAAACGTGCCTCGAAAATCACGAAAATTTGATTCTCGATCAGATGTCGCTACTACCTTTTGCCTACTCTCGTATAGAGGGCGTTAACGGTTTCGTTTGTTATTATTTAACAATTTTAACGCATATCAGTGAAAGAACATGGGTCAAAATAATAAAAATAATTAATGCAAATAAAAAAAATCATTTATCCATATTTAAATACATTTTATCATATTTTTATAAATCTTCATTTTTAGTTTTAAAGTGTGTCGATAGATGGCAGTGAATTTACTGTGGTTACAAAATTTACTATGACAGTACCGCTCTATAATATTATATCCTCTTTGCTACCACTAAATGTTATTACACTCCAAAATGTTATTTTTTTGCCCTTGTTCAAATTTTTGACGTGATTTAAACGGCATAGAGTAGTAGGTGTATATCGAGCGATACAGTACCATTTTTGTATTTTTACGTCCTTGACTGTACCTATCCAAATCGGGTACACTACATATTTCCGAAAAATTTTATTCCGAATTTTAGAATGTCGAATTTCATCATTCCGATTTTTAAATGCTCGACCCATCAAAATTCCGACTGTCATAATTACGAATGATGAAAATCACGAAGATTTATATTTCCGAAAACCCAAAAAGCCGAATTTTGTAAATTCCGAACTACATAATTCCGACTATAACAATTCCGATGGTGGCAAACACCGAATTTAACATTTACGATTTTAAAAATCACGAATTCGGAATTGCCCTAATTCCGAATTAACGTGATTCCTATTTTAAATATCCCAATTTTTAAATTTCCACTTTTTTGGCAACAGTTCGTTTTCTTGGGGGTCGCAGTTCTAACCTAACCTAACCGCACTTTTCTGGCAACAGTTCGTTTTCTTGGGGGTCGCAATTCTAACCTAACCTAACCCACTTCTGGCAACAGTTCGTTTTCTTGGGGGTCGCAGTTCTAACCTAACCTAACCCACTTCTAGCAACAGTTCGGGTTCGCAGTTCTGTCTAATTTATTGATGCCGAATTTTTATGCCAAAAATATTTTATGCCGAATTTAACATGACGCGGCACGACAGGTACCCGTAATAATTACTAAAACGTGAGCCTTCATTTGAATATCACGGACTTCATTTTTCCGATCTTGTAAAAAACCGAATTTCTGAATACCGAATTATTTTATTTCCGATCGGACAATGATTTTTCGGAATTTAGGAATTCGGAAAAAAAAAATACTTTCGAAAAAGTGTAAAACCGGAACTTCAAGCTTTCTGTCAAGTGACAATCGGATTTAAAATTTTCGGAAATAGCACATTCGTGATTTTATTCCATCGTGTTTTTTAAAATCGTAATTTTGATATTTCGGACTTATAAATAATCGGGATTATGAAAGTCGTGGTTATAAAAATCGGAAAAACGTATTTCGGAATATTTGGGTGTTCCCATCAAAATCATGTCATCCAAATCGGTCCTCCAGTCAAATCAGTCTAAGCATGACGCCGGCGGCGGGCAGCGTCTGCCCCTTTTTTTTGTTTTCGGAGTGGGAAATGCAACTGCGTAGCGTCTGCCCCTACGACTTGTTGATGGTCATAGCGAAGCAGACGCTCACGGGGACCTGTAGGCGCTTGAAGCGGAACGGGAAGTTGCTCGGAATGAGGGGGATACGCAGGATGAACACGGCTTCTCCGGCGCCACACTCCGTCAGGATCTGCGCCTACATATGTATTGCGTACGATGTATTTGGGATCACAATCGAGACTCGCGCTGGCTTGCCATTTCAGCCGAAAGCGAAGCGACCTGCCTGGCTCCACTGAGTCTCTCACCGTGCTTTTTCTCAGACTCCTGAGACCGTGCCCCTTGTGGCCGCAATGCATTGCGAGACTTTCGCGAAAGATTCGATTTTTTTCGGGAAGGCATGGTAACGCATAAAAGTCCCAAATCGTTTGACATTTACTGAAAAATGTTTTTTTTTTAAAGTACCCACCTTCGTGACCATTATTAAGAGGAAAGGGCAAGGCCGCTTCTCCAATGCAAACGCAGTCTCCATTTTTTGGATAAAAACTACCCTATGTTCTTCCACGGGACTCAAACTATCTCTATACCAAATTTTATCTAAATCGGTTTAGCGGTTTAAGCGTAAAGAGAAATTAAAAAAAGTTTATTTCATATTTTTTGTGTTTTCACTCGGGAATGGTGTCATTTTGATATCATAAATGAATTCGGCATACCCGATTTATACAAAAACGGTACCTAACTTGGCCTAGTAGCTAAAATGATATAGTTATCAAGATAAAGTTTTTAACCCCTTTTTCACCACCATGGGGGATGAATTTTTAAAAACGCTGAAATTTTTTTTCGTGCTTTTTAATATAATTAACGTTTTGCAAAGTTTTAAGTTCCTGGCTTATAATAAAACTTGCACCCCAAGACAAACTTTCATCCCATTTTCAACCCCCTGAGGGGTTAAATTTCCAAAAACGTCAAAATTAGTTTTTTGTAATCGTCTGTCATACCTTTCTAAAAAGTTTCAAAGCATTTGTAATGGATTCAAACTTTCAACCCCCTTTTAACCCTGTTAGGGGACGAATTCTTGAAAACGCTAAAATCACTTTTCCTGTATTATAATAATATGAACATTATACAAAGTTTCAAGTAACGCACTTAAAAAAAATTGAACTCCATACAAACTTTCAACCTCTATTTCACCTCCTTAGGGGATGAATTTTCAAAAACGCTGAAATTAGTTTTCTTGTATTTCAATTATATATTATCTTACGAAGTTTCAAATTGCTAGCTTAAAATAAATCTTGAACTCCATACAAACTTTCATCCCCTTTTTAACCCTCTTAGGGGTAAAATTTCTCAAATTTTTATAGCCTATAACCTGGCCGTGGTTTTTTTCGACAGATTAGTAAAGTTTGCATCAAAATCCGTTCAGCCGTTTTCATTTGTAGCGCGGTCAAATAAACAGACAAACAGATAAACAGATAAACAGACAAACAGATAAACAGACAAAAATTCTAAAAACTGTTGGAATGTGTTCTGTTATCGATTCTAAGTATCCCCAGCTAATTTTTTTTCGAATATTTTCCATGTACAGACTTTCGACCCTCTTCCGCTTTATTATATGTATAGATCATTATAAAAAATCTAACGTTTCTTATGGAATTTTAAGGTTTATGACTTAAAATCATTAAATAAAGCTAAATTTGGTATTTTTTATTAGATTCTCAAACCATTTATTTAATGATAATTAATATCGAACGAACCATTATCATGAGCGTTCTACGTTTTGTTATCTGTCAAGCTACTTAAACACGCTCCATCCAAGGTCAAATTACTTTCCCCACTAGTGGATAAAACGCGTTTTTCCCCGCTTGTATTGAAGGATAAACGACAACTTTCCGAGCTAGTGAGGGGAAAAATATTTGTAACCGCTGTCGAGTGTCGATGTCTTTTTCTAACAAATGTGGTTGTTAGAAAGTGAGACAAACGGCGATTGCAGGCTAAGCAGGTATTCGAATTGCAGTAAAGGATACTGGAAAGATAAATCAAAAACCAAAGCCGTCTGTCCCCTAGTGAAAGCAAGCATTGTGGTCGCGTTGCGACATAACCGCGAATGGCGGAAGCATTGCCCAGTTTGCAATGCGATCGTTAAATGTAATGCTCCATGTAGGATTAACTGGAACTGCAATATCATACATGTACACTAAACTACGCTAAACGGAATGGTTGTTGACTGCGGGCATTTTAACTGTAGTTCTATGAATTATCAGTACGAGAAGTCTGTTTTCATAAGTAGGAAAAGTAGAATGAACTAAATCAAAGTGATGTAATTCAACAGCAATATTTCATGTTTCGTGAAAAGGTGCCGAAATCCCATTTCATATGCCTGCTAATGAGGGTTACCGCTACCGCGTTTCATTTCGCCGCTAGGGGCGCTATAGTGTAGATGGAGATCTTTCAAAATGTCAAATGCATAGAAGTTTTGGGGGTTTCAAGCTTTTTTATCGGGAATTTTCACTCCTTAGGTATTTATTCATGCCCGTGTGGTGCCGGGTAAGAATAGCACCACCACCCCCCCCCCCCCCTCTCTTTCCGTGGGTGTCGTAAGAGGCGACTTAAGGAAATCCGGTGGATGGGCAGCAGCGTCCTCCGAGAACTACCTCTATCAAACTGCGGTCGCCAACCCGCCTGCCAAGCGTGGCGACTACGGCAATCCCCCCCAAGGGATAAAAACAAAAAATGCAGACACAAATAAAACCCAGACCACTAGTCCCCGGCAGCCCCGCTATTCCTGACTCCGGTAGCGGCCAGGGTAATGGCGGGGCAGGGGGTGCTACAGTGAATCACCGGCAGAGGCCCGGCTACCATAACCGACAACCCTTGGCCCTGGCAACATACAACTGCCGTACGCTGCGGACCGACGAAAAGTTATTAGAACTGGAGGAAGAATTAAGCAGGTTACGTTGGGGAATCATAGGGTTATCGGAAGTCCGTAGAGAGGGGGAGGCCGGAGGACATGATAACTCTGAATTCCGGCAACTTGCCCTATTTCCGGGAGGGCGAACAACAGTCCCGGGGAGGTGTCGGGTTTATCGTCCACAAGTCCCTCGTAAAAAACGTGGTGAAGATCGAGAGTGTGTCGAACAGGGTAGCGTGCCTTGTACTCAGAATGACCCAACATTATTCGTTGAAGGTCATACAGGTCTACGCACCGACCTCGACACACTCCGACGATGAGATGGAGGCTATGTATGAGGATATCTCCAGAGCCATGCATAGCTCCAAAACTCACTTCACAGTTGTTATGGGGGACTTCAACGCTAAGCTGGGCAAACGAGACGGTGAAGAGCTGAGAGTGGGGCAATTTGGAGTGGGGCGTAGGAATCACCGGGGCCACCTACTGGCTGGTCCACCACGAAAAAACTCAATAGGTAGGTACCAATTCAGAGGCGGCACTGGGTGATGGGCGGGCGGGTCTGGGAAAGAGGCGTTAATTTCGGGAGTTTGGCACCACCAGTCGCCAGTGGAAGGCCTCGCTGGGGAACATAAAAAATACTGTAGGTACCTGCTTACTGCTTAATGTTTTTGCCGTTCTTTACTACAATGTCCAGAATATTAAAAGACGGACGTCTTGCCATTCAATATCATTATAAAAAAATCAAATTCGCCAACCAGGTTTTAACAATGCTTATTTTTTTATACCTACCTATTACCTATACTAAGTACTAAAACTAATATGCTTCTAAAGAAGTCCAAGCAGAAAACCCTGCATAATGAATCTAATGAGGATAGACTTAAGTGGGCAATAGAACAAGTTTAGCAATCCACTACCTAATACAACGCGGTTTGAAGCAGCTGAAGAAAACTAGTCACATAACATGCACCACGACACGTTTGATATCAACTCTATCAAACAGGAATTACCACCAAGTTTTGCATTTTTTTTTAGCTGGGATATTTTACTACCATGTTTGTTATGACTACGGTTGCAAATGAAATAACAAAATCGTTGTACCGTGGGAGTGGCATGCACTTAGCAATGTCGAGCGACAGACTAGCTTGTCGAGTGCCAAGATGTTAGGGAATTGTCAGAGCAGGGAAGCGCACGCGCACGATCGGTCGATGTGTGTGATCCTTAGGGTCTTTGTTCAGTAGCAAATTGGAGTGTGTTCGGCTGATATAGAAATAATAAACACAACCAAAAGCTGGATTGTTAATTTATCTCTTCAGACGCCAAAAATACCTAAAGGCCAAAAGTCGTCGCGAGTTATCTTGCCAATAACATCAAGAACTCTTTCAATATGAGTGACAAATTTGAATGTGACGTACACAATACGGATGATGTTCAAAAGCATGTCTAGGAATTCTACAGGTTCATGGTTGGTGATACAGGTTGACATCCTGCAAATCCTGCTATATCATTTTTTTACTGTTCCATCTGTTTCAATACTAGTTCGGCAAATTTAACTAGGTACGACAGAGTTGTGTGTGGTCGTGACTAGTGGAAAGCCGGTAGGTGCTGTAGTATCCTGCGTGAATCAGTGCGTGACTTCTGCACCATTGTTTCTACGACAACGGAGCATACAAAGCGCGTATGCACACGCTACACACGCGTGTGGTGTCATGTCACCGTGCCTGTGAACACACGCGAAGATTAAACAATGAGGTTCAAAAAACAGAGGGCGTCACCGCTGTCCTAAACATGTTGGAAGTTCGCACACTTAAAAAACATTAAGTTGGTGTCGAGAAAAAGGTTGTCATAGTCATTGACAAAGATCTTCGCACCCGGCTTGTCTTGTCGGCTCATGGTCCTGATGAACAACAGAAAAGACATTAAAATAGAAGAATTATACTTTAGCGCATATTAAAGATTTTCTTACGTAGAACTATTTTAGATAATTAGCATTAGGCACAGAGGTAAGCAAATCACAGATATTAGCAAGAAGTGCAAATACGCAAACATTTTTGCTTTAATCTGTGCTCGCAATCTGAAACAAACACGCGTACACACTCTCGGCGCATTCGCTAGATCTAAATGCACCTTTAAAGAAGTTATGCGATCACTGCCCCAAGCCTGTCATAAGCGGGAAATTATGGGCTTGGCCTTATTGAGATAATTTTGTATGGTGAGGTCGGTACCTGCCGATGACCCGGTGACTCCCACCGCCCACAGCCATTTTGGTTTTCGGTCATCGTACTTTAATAATAAAGTTACTTCAATAACGAAGCATGATGACTGAAGCTCACACTTTATACACTCAAAGGGCCGCTTGCACCATTCACTAACCCGGGGTTAACCGGTTAAACCAGGAGTTATCATGGTTACAAGTACAATTTTCACTTGGTTAACGGTTTAACCGGTTAACCCCGGGTTAGTAGGATGGTGCAAGTGGCGATAAGCGTTAGATAAGTTCTTACTATATAGCTTACCTGATTAGTGCTAAAAAGGGAATCTGGATAAAATGGAAACCAGGAACAACAATTATTAAAAATTGAAAGATCTAAGGACCCCAAAAACATTTTCTGTAAGGTGGAGGTACTTCCCCAGTTGGGAAGTATGGAATGACATCCGCTGTCCTGTGCCTTACCAGTTACCACACAACGCGATATGACATTCACAGTGCCTTTTGGATTACAGGCGAGTTTGATAATTAATATGTACGAACTACCTGTGTACAACTACGTATGCACAATTACAGCTTTCAGGGTTCTGACTAATATTTAAGCTAAGGGATCCTTACCCTCAATGCTGGTCACAGAGCTAAGCCGCAGACAGACAAACGAACAACCCGAACAAGGGAAGGGTTTTTATCCTAGGATTTTCTTAAGGCAGAAGTATTTTTCTTAACGTACCGGTGGTACTTATTCGTTTTTTGATAGGATTCAACTATATTATACCTGGCTGGCTTATTAATTTCACCTATAATTATATCTTATTTTTAATGTATGTGACCTGCACTCGTCCATGTCGCCCTTCATTAGTCACTCGCAAAATATTGCACTTCACAATCAGGATGACTTTGCTCAAAGAAAGCCCCTATAATTAAAGGGACTTGTTAGTTATCATTCCATACAGTGCATACCATTCCACAGTACAGTACCGATAGGTACCTATGTGCATTAGCTGATACCAGCGGAACGCTGTTATCAAGTGACCCAGTCACCGCGATAACCAGAATACGCCCCGCACAATGTAACTCATATTACTGCAGTCGGACAGCTGTTTACCTTTGGCCAGCGTGTCATGTGATGCGTCAAGTCTTTAACATTGTTTGGAATTGATGCTATTGCTATGTAGCGTTTGCTTTTTCAGAGATTTTGTGTGACAAGCAGTCAAAGCCAAAGCGAACAGTGGGTGTATGATGGACTTGAAGCACCCGTCACTTTTTAACAACACGCGATTGAAAGAGGCGGATACTGTCATTATCACGCTATCACATAGACAAGTACGACCATCACATCCGTATAGGTGGGCATTTAAAAACTACTTATTTATTTTATGCTCAAAATTTAAGAAGTGCTTTTGATGTATTTAGAAGCCAAATATCTATTAGGTGGTCATGGTTTCAACCCCGGCATGTAGGTACCTACCATTGAGTTTTAGGTCCTCTCGGAAATTACTATACCTGCGCAATATTATTTTATATTTTACCAGGTGCTATACGGGGAAGGAAAACATATAGTGAGGAAACCTGCACAAGTGCACACACACATCTGTAAGAAATCCAATCCGTCCATATGATGATCGGTACTATCTGCTTATCTGCATGTATCAACACTTAAGGCTCCGTTACGTACCATAAAAGTTTTATAAGGAACGATGTTTTCTAACACTGACTAAACAGGTGTTGTGTGTAAAAATTTCAAGTTGGTAAATACCTACCTACGTTAAAGAAGTACATATTAGGTACCTATAAGTACCTTTAGTTTTTTTGGCCTACACTTTTTGATAGAGAAAGATAGTCTTATTGCGATTCCTATAAGAGGAAAGATAAAATAGTGCCATGCTTTGTTCTTATCACCGACCGGGTGGCATCATTGGTAGGAGGCGATGGCGAAATACCGAAATTTATAAGAGTGAAAGAGAAAAAATCCTATGCTGCAAATTTTATATGAATATTCTTTCTCTTACCCCCGGTCGCTCGGTGGCGCGTCTATACTCAATAACTACTTGTATATACTATGTCTATGCCCACCATGCACTTCGCATCACGGTGCCAATATATACTTTACAGATTAATGGAGCGAGCATTTGAGAAATGGACAAACTATATATATTTTGTCGATTTCTTAAACTCTCGTCTTGCTCCACTCGCAGCGCCATCTGTTAAAACGTCACAATTTATCGCAAAAATGTTTAATGATCATCATTCATCAACCTGCTTGGACAGGTAATAGGGCCGAAAATTGGCGTGAGTATGGGCGTGAGAAACATGACGTCGCTAAACGGTTTCTCTCGGGCATTCGAAAATGAAAAGGTAATTGACCGTTTTCGACCAACTTGCAGCAACGCTTATGAATATATGTTGTGTCGGAAAGAAGGAGCACAGAGCTTTACAAGTCGTGACATCGCGTAGGCCAAGTAGTGACTCATTGAGCGCCCACGCCCGAAAGTCTCACATTCTTACACGTAGATCGAGCTTCAGCCAATTAATCCTCGTTGTAGGTACTTACTTAATAATGGCCCCATTGCAATGGACTAAGGTTCATTGGGGTCACTCGGGAAATGGGGTAAATTTCGAAAATCACAAATTACATATTTACTAAGCTAGAAGCGCCATATAGGTCTAGTGCTTAGGGTATACCGTGGGTATACAATATCGTCAATATCCCTAGCAACATTTAACAAGACGCCTTTGAAGGGCGTTTGACAGTAAGAGTTCGGAGCTCTAGGAGTTAAACGTTAATATATAGATATAAAACACCACCACAAAACCACAGACCTAGAATGACGCTTACGGTGCTCCCACATTGGCTGTTATTATATGTTCTATAACATCGTGTGACGGGGACAGCATGATAGTATTGATAGTGTTTTATTATGTTGTCCCTGTCACACGATGTTATAAAACATTTTATAACAGCAAATGTGGGAGCAGGAGCACCATTACGCTTAAAGATAACGCTCTCTTTCTGAGGGTATGTTAAAGAAAGTAATAAATATAAAAAAACGAGTGCTATCGAATAACTTTTTAGCTGTACATTTGACATGAGAAAAATTTAAAACTAAATTTCATCTCATACAAAAAGTTCCAATCCGTCACATTTATTGGGGACAAAAAAAACAACGAAAAGAATTTTGACCCAACTCCTACTTGTGCTAACTCAGCAGCATTGGCATCATAGCCAGCTCCGGTGTTCCGTTGCTTTAAAACAATAAAAGGAAAAGTATACGATATTCTAAGTATCATATTTATATGAGACAGAGGCGACAGAGCTGGCAACAACGTGACCGGATCCTGAATGACGGTATAGGAAGTGAAATCATACTTACTTTACTAGTTACTACTAACATCACATTATTCATAAAAATTACACTATGAAAATGATTCACTGTGAAATGGGCACAAAGGGTGCTTTTCGCAAAGGATGTTATATATTATATTATTTTCCATATTGCAACCTTCTCAATGTATAAAAATAGTAGTTTTTATACAATAACAAATTATCAGCAACAGCGGGACTTTGTATTGATGAGGGAAGTAGGTAATTTGTGGTATGATATCAACGGTAAAAAACTGGATTTTTAGCCAATAATTCCGAGAAGTAATACGCACAGTAACTTACACATAACAAGAAATAAATAGTAGTAAAGTTTTTTTAAGTGTGGGACCGTCTCTGATTAGTTGTTATCAGCACCACCTCGAAAGAAGCAAGCACAACAGAGCTTGAATACCAACAGGTGGCCCAACACCATGAAGAAGCCGTATTATGAGTCGCTTAACTTCAAACTCGGGTAAATCTATCTGTTAGATTACCTATGCGATTTTTGTATTAAGATAAGGTCGAGGTAGAGAAAGGGTCGAATGGATTTACCCGAGTTTGAAGTTAAGCGACACGTAGGTATAATTCCATGATAGGGAGCTCACGTCAAGTTAACTATGGGGGCATACCGGCCTAGCCAACATCACAATCGTTTGCTGCAGAAAACGAAACAAAACGCTATTATTTCCATACATTCTTTACGTTTACTGCAAACGATTGTCATCTTGGCTAGGCCCCCTACTGGTTCTTGATTTTATGGTCTATTATGACCGTTAGAGTCTGTGTGGAAAGAGAAGAGTCGTGGAATGTATGGGGCCCAATACATTCCACGACTCTTCTCTTTCCGAATAGACTCTATAGTTACGAGTAAATCATCCCACCTCATTGCCACAAACGTGCATTACTTCTATAGGAGATCTACTGGTGGAGTCGAATCAAACTTCCCGTTATTATAAATCTCCTATAATTATTAAATAAATACAATAACATTCAAATGACACGGAAAATCAGTGATTGTTTTTGAACGTCATGCTTCAGCTTCAAAACCATAGACGTGTGGCCAAAAAGGCCAGATAAACCAGGCCGCCACACTACTCCCCCGCCGAGACCGTTGCTACGGTCGATAGTCAAGCAGATGGGGCGGAAAGTGTACGGTTCGGCTGCTACGTGTTCTTCTTTCTGCAGTTTGTTCCCGTTCTAGCGGCGGATTATTGGGAGCAGATGCGGGTAGCTGCGGAATCAATGGCGTGTTAGGCGTAGCGCTGCTGTGGCTGAGATTTCCCCAATCATCCTCAGACATATACGCTGGCTTGAGCCTGTCTATAGTGACAGTGCATGCTTTCCCGGCTATCACTATTTTAAATGTTTTGCTTCCTCTATGCAAAACCTTATATGGGCCAGTGTACGGTGATTCCAGTGATCCTTTGACAGGTCCATGTCGTAGAAAAACATAATCTGCGGAGCTGAGGTCTTTCGGGATATAGAACGGCCTCTGCGAGTGACGAGTGCCCGGAACTGGCATGATTTTAGACATATGGTTGCGTAGTCTGGCCACAAAATTGCAGTAGTCCACTGGAGTGTTTTCTGAAGGCTTGAAAAAGTCACCAGGTAGGCGCAATGGCTCGCCATATACGAGCTCTGCCGCCGAAGACTGGATGTCTTCTTTCCAAGCACTGCGGATTCCGAGGAGTACCAACGGCAAAGCTTCTACCCAGTGCGTGTTGGTATGGCACATTATGGCTGCCTTTAACTGTCGATGGAGACGTTCGATCATTCCATTGCACGCCGGATGGTAAGAAGTTGTTGGTCGATGTTCGGATCCAAGGATTGCCGCCAAACTTCGGAAAAGCTCGCATTCAAATTGTCTGCCTCTGTCCGTGGCGATTTTTGTAGGACAGCCAAAGCGGGCGACCCAGCCTGATATAAAGGCTAGTGCACAGGTCTCTGCGGTGATGTCGGCCAATGGATATGATTCAGGCCAACGCGTAAAGCGATCGATGACCGTGAGGCAGTACCTGAAACCACAAGAAAAGGGTAATGGCCCTACTATGTCCATGTGGACATGTGAAAAACGATGAGATGGAGTGGAGAATGATGAGATGGGAGATGAAGTGTGACGTGAAATTTTGTTCTTTTGGCAATCTGCGCATTCTCTAGCCCACAATCGGCAATCTTTCCTGATGCCGAGCCAAACGAATCTTTGCGTTACCAGGCGGATGGTTCCTTTTACGCCTGGGTGGCTCAGGCTGTGTACTGCGTCAAATACCTTTCGCCGGAAAGTTTCCGTTATATATGGTCTCGGGTATGCTGTTGAGACATCGCAGTACACTTCGGTATCGGAGTCAGGGATTCTCAGTTTCTTTAGGTTCAACCCTGTGCCGTGTTGTAGTAGTTGACGTAATTCTCTATCTCCGTCTTGAGAATTTGCCAGAGCTTTGTAATCAATCACATAACCACCAATTTCTTCCACTCTGGACAGACAGTCTGCCACAACATTTAGCTTCCCTGCCACGTATTGTATGTCTGTGCTAAATTGGGAAATAAAATCCAAGTAGCGGAATTGTCTAGGAGAGCATTTGTCTCTTGTTGAGGAGAAAGCATAAGTCAGGGGTTTGTGGTCCGTGTAAATAGTGAATGGCCTGGCTTCAACCATGTGACGGAAATGCCTGATAGCGTCCTATATGGCCAGCAGTTCTCTATCATATGGACTATATTTCTTTTGCGAGGGTTTCAGACGACGAGAAAAGAATGCTAGAGGTTCCCAAGCTCCAGGTGTTACTCGTTGTTGTAGTATAGCACCAATAGAGGTATCTGAGGCGTCAGTATGGATGGCCAACTCAACGTCTGTCCGAGGATGAGCTAGGGTAGCAGCTCGAGAAAGTCCTTTTTTGCATGCCTCGATAGCTTTCACCAATTCCTGTGTCATCTCGATGTCCTGCGTAGGTTTCTTCTTTGGGCCAGACAGTACGACATTTAAGGGTTCTTGCAGTTCTGAAGCGCCTGGTACGAATCTCCGATAAAAATTAAACATGCCAAGGAATCTGCGGAGTTCTCGGACATTTTTAGGCACAGGATAATCCAACATCGCCTGAACTTTGGTCTCGAGGGGTTGGATCCCTTGGGCTGAAAAAATGGCCGAGAAAAGTAATTTCTGCCACTCCAAATTCACATTTTGCTGTATTAAGGTAAACGCAGCTATCAACGACCCATCGAAAATCTGCAGGTATTACCGATCTATTTAAGTAATTATTAGATATGTTTTCGTTGCCAGAACCATTTCAGCGGTAGGTAGATAAATTTTCACAAGCGTTTGTTCCTTGGGTATCGGGTAGTTTAACGTTATTTTGAGTGGTAGTTCGAAAAAAAGATAAAATATGCAATATACGACTCGGGTGGCGTGGACGCAGGGTTTGTCATACTGGCGCTTGTACTTTCAAGTAAGAACGTGACTTTTCTGTTTAAGACATTTATTAAAATATTTGACTACTGTACTTTACTTTTTATTGCTAAATGTATTCATTCAATTGTAAATTCTTGTTTTTACATCACAATTTATCTAAAAAAAGACTTTTAAAACCATAAAACTTTAAATTAAAATAGGACGGTGATAGCTTCACCACTTTTGGTGGCAGCAGCTATCAACGATCCATAAGTCGGTAATGGCCACAACGTAATGTTTAGTTTTTCACTATTTTATATTATTATAACATACCAACACAAGTATTTTTATGGACCCGTTTAAACTCAAACAATTAGTCTTATTAAAAATCTATTACCGACATACACATTATTATCTAGTTTTCTTATTTTAGCGTTGTAGAATTACCCACAAATATGATATTTTTGGAGCACCGATGTTGTGTGTTGTGTGGTGCAACATTCATGTGAAACTTTTTATTACTTGAAACTGCGTACATATGCTTATATTTTTTTATGTTACATAATTACAAACGGGTTTGTAGTTACAAGGTCAATTAAATAAAAATAATATTTTTTTTTATGAGTCGGTTATGCATTTTATTTTCGTACTTACATATTTTATCACCGACTCATAGAAATCGGTAACAGCAACCATAAGAAGCTATTACCGATCGTAGATATATAGGTAATTTAATTTCATACTTACTTTTGGTACCTATTATTATAAATACACACACTCAAACTGTCCCAGATCAATCTCTCCAAACTAAGCAAAGCGTGAAAGTTCCTAGAAAATTCTGGAAATTTTTCATTCATATTTGAAATAGAAAATTTCAATCTACCTATAAAAATATTAGAAATTTTCAAATTAATCTACTATGGAAACTTACCGGTTCTAACCTATGGGAGTGAAACATGGGCTATGACGCAGAGCCATGCCCGGTCCATCCAAGTCGCCGAAATGAAGATGCTTCGGTGGATGTGCGGAGTAACGAGGCTTGATAAGATACGCAACGAGCACGTTCGCGGTAGCCTCGGAGTACGTGATATCGCCGATAAGCTACAAGAGAGTCGACTGAGATGGTTTGGACACGTGAAAAGAAGACCTCCTGATTACATCGGGAATGTTGCTATGGATCTGAACATTGCTGGGTCCAGAGGAAGAGGAAGACCGAAGATGAGATGGGCAGATACCATAGCAAAAGACATGAGGGCCTGCGACGTTTCAGTAGACGACACGTCCGATCGTGCGAAGTGGAGAGAAAAGACAAGAAAAGCAGACCCCACAATCAGATGGGAATAATAATTGCTAAGGAGAGAGAGAATCTACTATGGAAACTGTCACCACACCAGTTTAGGTATATACGTCTCACTGCTGGGCATATACCTTCTCTTGTCACGATCGGTAATAGCTGCTTAAAAATCGTTAATAGCTTCACAGCGATTATTATGGGTCGGCAATAGCAACAATCGACTCAGTAACTTTAAAAAATATTTTTTACATCATAATACTTTATGTAGGTACAGGTAACTTAGTAATTACCTTTTATAAACAATATATTAGCATATAAAAATGGAAAAGTATATTTGAGGGCATCCTGTATACTTAAAAACTTTGGTCGATTCTAAAATTGTCTTAAGGACCCCCTTAATACCTGCAGTTACCTTAATGAGGACACCGTAATCTTGCAGGCGCTGGAATAACGCGTGAAGGTGTTGTTCGTGTTCTTCTGTGTTGGAGGAGAAAATTAAGATGTCCCCCAAATACCCGTAGCAAAAGTCAAAACCTCACTTCATCCATAAATCGCTGGAACGTTTGTGCAGCATTTTGGAGGCCAAAAGTCATGTACGGAAAATGGAACAGCCCAAAGGGGGTTATAATGGCGGTCTTTGGAATATCATCGGGATTTACCGGAATCTGATTGTACGCTTTGACGAGGTCAACTTTTGAAAATACATTGTGGGCTCTATAGTCACCGCATGGGCGCCAGCCGGCATCCTTTTTAGGAACGAGGTGCAACGGGGACGACCATGAGCTCTCGGACCTGCTAGCTGTGCCAATTTCGAGCATGGCTTCAAATTCTTTCTATTTTCAGGCGATCTGGTGAAAGGCGTCGCGGCCTGCTTGAAACTGGCGGTCCGGGTGTAGTGCGAATATGATGCATGGTATTATGCTTGGGAGTACTATGCATGCCAGCTGGGCGTGTAATAGCAGGGTACTGACACAAAATGTTATGGTAGCTCGACTCCCCTGACATTACTTTCACTGATGCGATGGATTCTGCTGACGGTTGGGGTGGGGCCGTGATCCACAACGTCGTTAAATTGTCTATCAACCGCTGGTTTCTGCAATCGACTACTGTATTGTAGAATGCCAGAAAATCAACGCCAATGATCGGCTTGGATACGTCGGCAACAACAAAATTCCACTTGTAAATCCGACGGAGCCCCAGGTCCAGTTGTAATTGTATCGAGCCGTATGTGTGTATTATTGAACCGTTAGCAGCAAAAAGCTCATAATTAGATTTTGCGCGAGTTCCTCTAATTAATGTGCGCGGGTATACGCACAAGTCTGAGCCTGTATCTACTAGGAAAAGTGCTTTAGAGGTATGGTCCAATACAAAAAGGTGGCCCAGTTTAATATGGCAGACGTTGGGCGCTAATTTCGGCTGCCGCTGAAGTTTTCCGCTCCTGGGTAACCGCAAGGCCTAGTACAGCGGGTAGCTCTATGCCGAATCGGTTATGGTACCAGCATATGGATTGATCTCTGGGACTCGACGTGGAACGTTCCTGACGGCGGCTAGACATAAACGGCGCTCGACTGCCGCGGAAACCAGATCTTGATGTGTGCGGAGGATTTCCAGCCTTTAAGGCAGCAACTTCTCTTGTGAGTTCGGTCATTTGTCTTGCAATTTCGGATATCTCCGTGCCATGAGTGGTACTACCCAACGCATGGACCTGCAGAGCCTGAGGGGCGACGTCTTGTACCTTGGACGCTGATTCAGCTAAGTCTTCTAACGAAGCTTTGATTTGGGATGTAGTAAGCGCCCGCAGGTTGCCTGGTAATCGGCTTATCCATACGGTTTTCAGGAAATCTTCCGGAATGTCCTCACCTGCCAACGCGCGTAAGTGTCGTAGAAATTGTGATGGCTTTCTATTGGCTCTTTGTGTTTCATTAATAGTATAAACTTTTGTTCTTTAGACACGGAGATCCTCGATATGAGCTGCGATTTTATCTTTTCATATTTATTGTTAGCTGGTGGGTTGCTAATAATATCTTTCACCTCTACGGCGTACTTATGCTCCAACTGACCGATGACATGATTAAATTTAGTTGTGTCACTTGATATTCCGGCGAGGTCGAACTGGGCTTCCGTTTGCGAGAACCATAATGCAGGTTCTTCTGGCCAAAACGATGGGGTGCGTACAGTGACTTTACATACCACACAAGGGGTCGCGGGAAGCGTATCCGACGTAGGTCTTGTTTTCATCCGTCATTTTTTATGATTCCTTGTAATATTTATTATGCGATACTGTTTTAATCGGCGTCACCAATATAGGAGATCTACTGGTGGAGTCGAATCAAACTTCCCGTTATTACAAATCTCCTATAATTATCAAATAAATACAATAACATTCAAATGACACGGAAAATCAGCGATTGTTTTTTAACGTCATGCTTCAGCTTCAAAAAAGGCCAAAAAGGCCAGATAAACCAGGCCGCCACACTTCTACACTCCATACATACAAGAATATCCAGGGTGACAGCACTGTCAAAAGCATCACCTAACACGAACCAGCAAATGCCAAAATTTATCCACAATCATTTCACAGTGGTCTAAGTTACGGATAATTACGGAAGATGTTAATTTGCCGATTTTTCTCCACTTATCTTGAGTATTCAGTAGCAGTATAGGCTTTCTCAGATAGGTATACCCTTGTTGAATCACCAAACGGGCGGACGGACTGAGAATTTTCAGGGCTAGTTCAAGTTATACTAAGGACAAACTGCTTTTTGAATGGAATAGGCAGGCTATTCTCAAGTCAAGACGGATATGGTAGCGTCGGCGCCGCGGATTCGTATCGCGCCCACTCGCATGCACTTCTATTCATATTGCTTACGTACAAGTCGAACGTTCAACATACCAGTGTAACTGTGACCATGAGATCTATAACAATGTGTAGGTATACGCAATTAGGCAGATTCATAAGAATCATAAGCTGGTGTTGAACTGTCAAATTTTTCATTTCGATCCGCGTCATGCAGCATTGGTGAATCAACCTTTTAAATCATAAGACGCTCTTAGAGGTACAACAAACAAATTTTAAATTGTAAGAACAAAGTAAATTCAGATAGGTATATGTAATTATTTATGGGAAAGGAACCTGTCGGTTCCCTTGTCAGCTACCCACCCTACTGGGAACATTTAAAACCTTCGTTAGGTATCTACCGCTCTATCGCTCGAATCAAATAGATTAACGAAGTGATTTCACCAGTTTAGTATAGAGCCCAGATTTCAGTGAACATGGATATCATACTTGTTGATCCTTAGGTACCAGAGCCAATAAACAATCCAGCTCAGAATTTAAATGTCCGTGGTGGCCCTTATACTGGTCCGAACGAACGTCAGTGTTGCCTGTCTCGGTAAGCAACTAAGAATTCCGAGTCTGTAATTGCCGTGCCGCGAGCGAGTGGGTGGACGGCCGCCCTTCGTCGGAGATTATCTTATAAGTAACTTTAAAATCAGACCTACCACGATACGAGGCTTTGGGAAGAACATCCTTTCAAGGGTGTTCGTTTCCTTTTATGAGAGAACTGTATAATAAAGGAAGGAGAGACGAAGACGAAATGCAGCATCTGAATATTTCCTTTGCAGTGCCTAATCCCACTTTGTAATAAGTTGACGCCCCGCTGTTTGGGAACTCTTGGCCTAAAGGATCTTGAGTGACTACAATGAAAACGTAGTACGGAAAGCTCGTCAAAAAGCTCACATGATCTCGCCAAGATTAGGTAAAGGAACTGTAAAAATTCTTCATTTTTGTCCCATCGTGGACGTCATTTGGCTAAAATGGAAACGGTGTAGCCACTAGGAAGTCCTTTATCTAAACGGCGCCATCGAATAAGATTAAGGACCAGGATATAACCACCTACATTTCTGTGCCTCGGTAAATGCCGTATCCAACCAATTCCAAAGTAATATCCTCTGTACAAGACGTAGTTCGCGGTGTGTAGTACTTAAGCGTGAGTCACCGGCTAAGCGCGCAAATTTGCTTAATCTTAGGGCTGCCACGTGAATA
Source organism: Cydia strobilella (assembly GCF_947568885.1). NCBI lineage: Eukaryota > Metazoa > Arthropoda > Insecta > Lepidoptera > Tortricidae > Cydia > Cydia strobilella. The sequence goes on from NC_086050.1 coordinate 12,503,766, forward strand.
ATTAACTTCGCACTTGCTCAGGTTTCCATTGATATTTTAATTGCACGTGTACATCGCTATTCACAGGAAGTCGTGCTATTGCGCTTCATTTGCAAATGTAAGAAGGATAGAAAAGGAATGATGGTTTGCAAATTTTCGCCCAATAAACATTGACTTACCTATACGTAAAAGGTAGGTTCATTTTGTGCGATTCTTTCCCATCTGTAAACCCAAACAGCTAGGCGAATTTAAGCATATGAGGTATCGTTATATTGATGTTTTCCTCCTCAGCTAAGGTTTCCCAGGCATGGAGGGTTATGTCAAATGCTGACATGTCTCGCTTAACACAGTCTTTCAAGCGTAGCATCGGTCTTCTGACGTTCCTTTTAGCATACGCAACTGCACTAAGCAAGACACGTTGAGGTATTCAGGTATTCTAGAGGGTTCCGGTGCACATGACCCAGCCACCGCAAGCGTCTCTGTTTGAAAAGAGCGGCAAGACTGGGCAGCTGCGCTTTTTCAAGAACATTTTGATTTGTCACTTTATCCTGCCAAGTTATGCCTAAAATGTAGCGTAGACGACAGACGTGCGTGAAAAGTGTCACAAGTGTCGCAGTCTGGTATACTATCATCTTGGTTCTAACAAATGTTATTACCTTAAGCTTAAGTATCGAAACCCCCGTTCAAATCCACCGATTGGCATTCACATTATGTACTCAAGTAAGGTATCCCTAGTATTTGCCAAGAGAAAACCAGTTTCCAAGGATTTCTTCATAAATAGTCTGTGAACGTCGGCCGTTCGTGAAATTACTAGAATTCTAGGCTTTATATAGCTTTTAGGCCGATACCTAATAAGGAATTATCTCACATCTTTCAATGGTCAGCTCAACTTTTGACCACCTAAATCAAAGCTTCAAGGAATTGCCAATACTTAAATGAAAACAACTATTCTAAGGGCCAGTTGCACCAACCACAGTTAAGGTAGGGACAAACTGAGCCCACGCAACGCAACGTACTCGTATGCAATGCAATGAGATCTGGACTCTAAAATTTGTACTTATGCTTAGAAACATACTTGTCATGCGTTGCGTTGCGTATGACATATATGATTCCAAGCATACAAATTTAAGGGTCCAGATTTCATAATGCATTGCATACGTTGCGTAAGTGGGCTCAGTTTGTCCCTAACTTGATCAACGTGACGCAGCAGAGATCTATGGAACTTCCCATACAATAAAATTTAGCGAACGCTTTAACAGTGACTGACGGTTTTGTACAACCGACCCCTATAGGGTCGTTAGTTTGGAGTTAGAATTGGGTACTATTTTATATCTATTGTAAATTCTTAACAGATCAAGTCTCATTTCCTTTAATCATGTTCGAATACATATATCTGCGCGCTGAAACACATATATCTGCAAGTAGGTATACGAGATATATACGAGCAAGAAAACAAGCAAAAACGTAGGTGGGTATGTAATCACTATAATTAACACCCACCTCTGCATAAATAAATTGACATGTAAGATCACCTTCAAGTTTTCCTCGATGACCTAACCAATGCTAAAGTAATAGAGTCATATCAATAAATCTAAGTTATGATTACATACCTTTTATTATGATGGGTGGAGTGGATGTGTCACTTGTTAAGCCCAACAACGTGTTTTATATACCTACCTCTTAATCCTAATAAACGGACAAAATATTTGTTAAGAATACGGGTTATCTACCTAAATAAGGTTAGTTATTCTTTCTTAGATGATCTTAATACTGGCGCATTGTTCCTGGTACGAGTATAAAAGACGTCATCTTCTTAACTTGATGACGTCATCTGTACAATTTTATAAATAAAATATACCAAGTGTCCTTACCGTGACAAGGGTGACAGGTGGGGTAACTTTAGACAATTATTTTTAACTATTAACTAATCTAGCTATGTAGTTGAAAAAAAAAAGTTGAAATGTAGTTGATCCTAAAACTGGTAAATCCTCTGACAGTTGGACCAGTAGGTAGGTTAATTTAATAGTATTACGTATGAAAAATGATGTCCCATGAAAGTTTACATTTCTCACACGCAGCACGTTTTTGTCGTTGATAATTTTCAATTTCACAGCCGCCATTTTGTATTTTATGTTTAGAATAAAACCTAGCCTCTAGAAATCGATAAACCGCAATCATTAAAATCTATTTAGCAGTTTAGAACATTCTAAGAAATAAAAACTAGGAAATATGTTTATGCTCCCCGGTAAAAAGTATTTCATTTTTTGTTTGTCACAACAAGATGTTTAGGTACAATCTTGTACAGTCAGCAGCAGAAGCGATTGTGCAGATTAAAAATATCAGCCTTTGCATATACAGTACCTATGTCCCTTTGATCACAGAGAAGCAATACAGTAGAGCACCAAGGGATAATATAGCTTCTCTGCTGCTGTCTGTACAAAAAAAGTACAAACAAAGAAACAAAAATATTAATAGGTGTTAATGTACTACCGGTTAAAAATTAACCAAGTTGACCTGTCAGTCAAGTGGTCCCTAACTGCATTTAGCTTCAGTCGACGCAAACGCAGCCTTGCAAGGCCGTGGCGTCTATGCGGTCGTTAATTAAATTCCACCTTCGCGTTGACTCACCGCTCAAACCATTATACCTTGTTAAATGTCGGATGATTAATCGTGGAGACCTTAAGTCAATGCGCTAAGAGCTATTCTCGTATGGCAAAGGTTTCATAAAAAGGGGTCACTTTTAGATTGAAATGATTGAAACAGTTGTATTTTTTACAAGTGCAAATCGTTTTCTACTCTTTTGATTGAAAAGTTAAATACGGAAGTAAAAAATTACTCATTAAGCAAAGTTAAATCTTACACCCATGCTTGTAGGTCGTTATTGCATTGTACAGTATGTACGCGTTGATAAATCGATTATTTATAGGCACGCTAGCGACATCTATCGAATAACACACTTCTTATCGCAATACTTATGAAACGAATTCTTAGACTATTGCAGTCATAAGGAAAATTTTACATTCATGTCATCAATGGAGTTCTAAGAAGGATTGAGTCATATCGTTAAATAAAACAGCTGTGGTAAGTTCCAAGTGCTTGTCAGTCGCTTTGCACTCAGCCCGGGCACTTGAGTATTCCCTTAGCGAAGTGTTGTATGAAATGGTTTTCAATGGCGTCGAGTGACCGCTACTTACCTACTACATAAATAAATAAATGAACCAGACAGTTGGAATTCCGACGTGACTTATAGACCCTTTAGAGAACATACCTACATATAGAAATCCGGTTCGAAGGACCAAATATTATGTTTAAAATACGACTGGTTCGTTTAGTGTATTTTTACAGAAAAGAAAAACAATGGGTATTAAAAATATATAAAATATAAAGTAACAATAAGTGCGTCGCGCACGTTCTGAATAGTACATTATTGTCGAGGCTCGGAAGTAGCTACTTGCTGGCTGAGGATTCGTTTTAAACGGACGACCTTGGGAGTCCGTTTAATTGAATCCGAAGCCAGCAAGTAGCCTTCCAGCCGAGTCATATATAGTGCTTTTCTCAAAAATGGCGCAATAAATGCAAATATAATAGAAATATTTTACAGAAGCAACGTTCTTATGTATATATTTTCACAGAAAAAGTAAAAAGATTTGCTTTGCCGCCGTTTAATTTTTTTAATTGAAAATGGAAGTGTATTTTTCTGCTGAAAATACGCCAACCTATTTGAGACACCTAAATAGTCGCGGTACCAACATTATAATAATAAGTACTGATCATCTGTTTGGCTGTTTAATGGACCTATGCCTTCATTTGATATGGCCACTTCAACTTTTAAAAAGTTTGGAACTCGACAAATAATGGAATTTGTATGCAACATTGCAGTCCCGAAATCGAGACTGCAATGTTTTTAACTTTTTAATTTTTTGACTGACCATAAACTACGCACTTCGCGAACTACTTTTTAACCGGCAACGTCGACTTTGCCGTCCATTTTTGAGAAAAATAATTTAGTCGACGTAGAGAACAGCGGAATGTCAACCAAAATACAGTTGTCAACTGTCAAATAATTACCCATACCTGATAGGGCGGCGACACAGCCATGCAAAGCCCCCCTTTGATTAAGTGGGGGCGTAGAAACAAGAAATTAGAAGAAAACGAAAGATATGCGACTATATACGAGTATGGCCGTCGCGTGGGTTTTTGCCTGTCATTTGAATTACCCTGAAAATATACTTGTGAGATGAGCTATACTAAAACTATACTGCTATGCAAGGTAAGGTGGGGTAAGACTAGTTTATTTTGCTCGGCAAGACAAACAGTATGAGGATTCTATACAAGTGATAGTCTTATCCCGGTGATAGTCTTACCCCACCTTAGCTAGACAATGAACAAGTTTGGGAACAAATCAAATTATTTTATTAAATATTTTGATTTGTTTTTTTTTTTCGCCGAGACGCCGGTTTGAATCCGGCCTTCACCACTGGAGGGCTTCGTCACTTTTTCTTTAATATATGACATCTACTACAGTTTTTAATAAATGAGACAAGTTTTTCGTTATTTTTTTCCATCGAGCCAACTTTAACCTATTGCGGTTTTGGTTAGAGCCTGCCTTTGTAAATAGTCTTACTAGTTTCCTTGTGATTTTTTTTCATGGCATTTACCCTCGACTTTAGCATGTAAATATTAAATATAAAAACTTTAATTTTACGTTAGCTCCCTACTTATAAAAAAAACCTGTCATTAATATACTTAACGCAGTAGGTATCAATCTGGCTGCAATCATAAACAACTAATTCGTTGCTACTACACGAAAAAAGGGAAATTCTTACCGGTTTTCCTCAATACTGTTTTGCTATTGGTGGATAGAGTCGCCATGTTTTATGAATGCTGCCCCAATTGGCTGCATGAGGGAGGCCCCAGTAGGCTACTGTTTATCAGGAACTTCCTCTATTAACTAAAGAGAAGAAGAGAATGAAATTTCTAGGAGTAGACTTTCCTAAATGTATTTTGAGTATTTTCCATGTTTTTGACAAATCAAAATGAAGTCGCAAATAACAGCTCTGGAGTTCCAAGCACCCAGAGGCAATGGTGTCCACTTACTATTAATAGAAATAACATAAAACAGCAACATAAATAACTATAAGTAGTAAAATTTTATGTCAATGCCATTTTATAAGTATCGTGCAGATGTAGGTGTAATGGTTCGATCTTGCATACACAATTTGAATATCGCGCCTTTTCCTACTAAAAATAAATGTTTGCAAAAAAATATATTTTGATACAAGCTTTTATCTCTATACAGTCAGCGATAAAAAAAAATTCACAGGCAACTATTAATACTCAACGAGACAATTCTAAAAACCCCAAACACAATTAGGTTTCGTTGTTTTATCACAGAGTTCCTATGGGCACCTCCTGTCTCCATCATCAGATCAGCTCGATCGTATAATATTGCATTGTCACCCGATTTACATATGTATGCAAATCTTCAGCTTCAATGGAAGTCGGGAAATGGGTCAAATCTAACTTGCAAGATAGCAAACATACATAGCAAATTTTCAGTCGGGAAGTGGGTCTAATTTAACTTGCAACATTTGGCCCGTACAAACATACCTACATAGTTAGGTACATAGCAAGTTAATAAAAAAGCTTGTAAAATAGGTGTACATGGTACTTATAATAGTATGGCTAATCAATGACTGTTGGTACTTGGTATGTATCATGAACCTATAAATAAACAGCGGTCAATACCTAATCATTCCTGCTGCCCATAGCAACATTGTGCGGAATCAGAACCTCCTCCTCCTCCTTCCTGTCACACTTACGTACAAATTTACAAGTGCGACAGAGAGGCAACACGTCGAACGTGGTTCGCGGTAGGCCCTCTGTATTTCATAATAAATATAATATTTTCTGTGGCAATCAGTTATGTATCACACCGTTTAACGCATTGTATAATAGTGATATTTATGGCCAAAGGTCATTTGGGTCATGTTGGTTAACCACTTAGGGACTTCCAATGAGTTCAATAGAATTGCCGTTGTTTTCTTGTATTCGAAATTCACTTTTCTATAGAACGAAATTAAATGAGAAGTGAAACTAACTGAACGATTGCTGAAACTAAAAGCAATCAGCAAATTATAATTATCAATTATGTAGGTACTATTGTTTGAAAATAAAAAAACGTCGTGTACACTAGTCCCTATTTTAGACTCGATTTGGCCGCATTGACCTTACCTATACTTGTTAATATTAAGGTGACCAAATGTTACTTAAGAATTCTTCCTACTTACATAAGGCCATTTAAAAATATAACTAGACACCAAAGGTAACATACCTAATAACATTTGGCTATGCTACCAACTTTGTCACACTAAACCTAAGTACCCTCTAGTATATCTACTAAACTAAATAATCTAGCGAGCTGTCGAGGAGACTTGATTCTATATTTACAAGTCTTTACCTATAATATTACCATCATCATCATAATATCAATACATTAGCCAAATAGCGTCCACACTTGGACATATACCTACCTATATCAATATCATGATACGGCTGTACAATGATGAATTGATGATATTTATATTATATAGATAGGTCTACTTTGTATAGATATGAGTCGACCGTCCCACAGCGGTTTTCGCACACGCTCTGAGCGTTTCATATCATACAATACAACCCAAGGTTACTCTCATTCGTACGTGGTATGCGCCGCAGTGGATTTTCGCCCTCATTCCTTGCATAGTTAAAGTCCAATGATAGATCCAACGAAAAACATTGATTTTGTTTTATTTAATATTCTTAAATATATTTCTCCATCACATCATATAAAACGTCATCAATGTCAGCATAAGTATCCCATTCAGAGCTTAACAGCAATTTCTAAATGATTCATCCGACCCGACCAGTCGTTCAGCTTTCGCCGGCGACACACAACTTTCCTATTATATTAATATCTTACCACATCTTACTAACACAGCAGGCAGTACAAGTGTAAATTTCTCCAGTAGGGTAAAATGTGGATGGGAAATTAATATTGTCTGCGTTGGTCTGCGTTAGCAGGTTCTGAGTGTTACTCAAAGTGGCTCAAACATTTAGCCAAAAAGTTTGCATGTTTGATCCACTTGAGGTGCTTGGCCGTGCCAACAAGACGAAGGCCCTGGAAGATGGGACAAGGCAAGAGTATCTACTAACGAAATATTTATCCCACAGACAATCCCATCTTTCTCTCTTCAAGGAACAACCTTAATCCCATTCGGTTTCTGCGGCGGCCCCTAGTAGTTACTATTTATTAATCTGTGCCCTAGCGCCGAGTTTAGTGGACTGGGTGTTTTTTGTAGTTCGTAGGTAAATTGATTCTAAAAATATACCACAGAACTGCCACAGCTTTATATGTCATCATGTTCGAAAGAAACTTCTGCTGATGATGGAACGACCTCAGCAGTTCTTATATAATTGCGCTAAGAGTAAGAAAATTGATAGTAATTACAAAAACTCATTGATTGTGTAAGACGTGTCAAGTCCAAGACAATATCGTGCTTGCTGTCAACTTAACGAGATGGCGCTGTACATTTCATATCATTTCATTTATCGAATGCCAACCAAAGATAGATATAACTCCGTAATAGATGGATACAGTCTAAGGAAAAAACGTGCCTCGAAAATCAAGAAAATTCGATTCTAGTTCAGAGGGCGCTACTAGCTTTGGCCAACTGTCGTATAGATGGCGTTGACGGTTTCGTTTGTTATTTAACAATTTTAACGCATATCAGTGAAAGAACATGGGTCAAAATCATAAAAATAATTAATGCAAATAAAAAAAATCATTTATCTATATTTAAATACATGTTACCGTAAAAATACGGTAACATGTATTTAAATATAGATAAATGATTTTTTTAAATTTTAAATTTTTTAATATTTATAAAAATATAAATATTTATTTTTAGTTTTAAAGTGTGTCGACAGATGGCAGTGAATTTACTGGGGTTACAAAATTTACTATGACAGTACCGCTCTAGTATAAGTTACTCTATGATGCCAACCATGGCATTACAAGGTGTTTACATATAATAATAACATTATGGAGTACAGCATGGACCCTGCTAGGGCGAGACAAATCTTAAAATATAACTTAACCTGGAGAATAAATTATAATTTACGATTTATACAATTTACATTTAAAACGAATACATATTTTCCGAGTACGTTATGCGGTTGTCAAAAATTGACGTTTGACTATTCAGTGACACAAAATGCAGTACCTACAGCGCCATCTGTTTCGGCTGTCAAACTATGTGGCATGTTTTTTTCTGAGATTTTGTCAGTAACTCTTTGGCAATAATAAGCCGAACATTTCCAGCAATCTTACTCGTAGGTTGTATTTCTTTATGGTTCATATTACTATATTAGGAATAATCCAATCAGTTACATTGTGGCTCCGCCGCTCCCCTTAACGCCATGTTTATTGCAATTCCATAACATCCATACTGCGTGTCTGGTAAGCCGGTGTCCGCAGCCGTCTGCGTCTGCGCTATTTCCGAACGTCTAATTCAGGCCAGACGGCGCCGCCGGCATAGCGAATTCTGAGCACTTCACCTTTGTACTAAAAAAAACTCTTTGATCTCACATCAATATAATCAGCGTTAGCGCGGCTAAGCGCTTGTAAGGGCGTGTAACTGTGAAACCGATGTCACGGCTCGGTTTGTACAGTCAGCAGCTGAGGGCAAGGTGTTATAAATGATCTTCACGAGCTCTTATTATCATAACAATAAAATAGGTAGTGCCAAGATAATTTTGAACACCTTGCCTGCTTCTGTTGCTGACTCCAAAATACTGCTGAATACTCATGTTAAAAGTACGTAAACTTATCACTTCGAAGAGTTATAAGTTGATGTCAAAGGTCGAAGCGCAAAACGTACGGCACCACTTAAATATAATAATTTGGCACTTAAATGTATGTTAACACAACGCACAGTCAAAAAATAGCGCAACTAACCAGCTGATTTGTACCCAATGATTGTAAAAGCTAGGGGATGCTAAATAAAACCACCGAGTATATAAAACCTTAGGTTTAAAACCAATATAATTCTACATTATAGTGTAAACAGATCGGATTTAGTTCATTCATCGCCTACTACTAATATAACAAAGCTTTATAAATAACTTCACAGCTTTAAACTTGGTTAACACTAAACTTATAGTTACACCGGCTACATAGCTACAGCTACATTATATTATTAAGATAAAGAGAACTGTACGTTCCTGTACATGCAGTGTTATGGATACAATTGTGTATGTTAAGTAGACAAGAGGATCAGTTATTAGGGTGCGTCCAGATTGTCTGAATGTGGTTTTGTGTTGAACCATGACCGTATGCAACCAATGCAACACGTATCATGACCGTAGGACTAGGTGTATGGATCCCCAAAGCGACTACTTTTACTTTACATATACATCATCGAAAAATTATCATGTTAATGAAACAAGGTCCTAAAAATGATCGGCAACCGTGTGAATTGTTCGACTGAAATAATCAAAACAAAATTCCAAGTTCAAAATTAAAATCATTTAAAAACAAAATGTTAACGAAGACTAAAATATTGATATTGCATTTCATTTCAGATCATTTTGAACAAATTGGAAATAGAGATTTCTAATAAAATTACACTTTTTTTTATTGTTAAATATTCTGGGAATTTAACGTTATTTCGTCTGAGTCGAATATATTATTCACTACCACAATATCACGTAAATACATACACATACACTACCAATACTGCCACACAGATAATGCTATTAAGAACGATACACATATTACTATAACGTCATAATTAACCATAAGTAACATACAACTTATTGTTTGCATTTCTCCAGATAAATTTTTATTTATCTTTCCGAAAAATATTTTTGTCAACTAAAATATTATACCTACGGTTTTATACCAACTGCTTTTGCGATAGACTTATTTTCAAATTGTTTTCAAGTTTGAAAGAGTTGAACTCCAACCAATACATATTTTTTATTTAAAATATTATATAATGTAGATAAATATTAAAGTACGCATGATTTAAAGAACAATATTACGAATACAAAACCTTAATGTTATTAACACGATTGCCCTAACTTTTACGTAATAGTAAATAAAGATACATAACTAATGTTTGTTTGAACTATGTGAAACTGCCGGATGACAATACTTATTTTACGATAGTTATTTTTTTTTGTGAACAAGCTTTAGTCCAACAACTGTATTTGACTTAAATAGTAAAATAATTGAGCTACATGGCTTTACACAACATTAATCTCTGACATACATAATATCCTTAATAATGATATAGATAAAATTTACTTTGATTAAGTAATATATCTTGCAGGTGGCCTATTATATTTGATACAAAGACCAATTGTAAACACGTATCTTTGGTTACAGAATCACTAATATTATTTATTTTTAAAACAAGTTTGCAAATAATTGTTCAGAGCGCTTATGTAAATAATATTAATGTGATCAGGAAAAAGTTATCGTTTCGTCTGTATGTCTGCCATATATAGGTAATTAGCTTTATAAATACCTAACAACTACATAATTGTTCTTGTTGTTAGGTGTAAATCAAAACAGTGTATTTTATACAATCATAACATTCGTCATACTTAGATAAAATTCGCGTTGTCAATATATAGATTTTTAAGGTTCAACCACGGTTCAACCATTTTTAACTTCGAAATATTAAGTAGATTTTTTGTTATTCATAATAATACAAAATGAAATAGACTTAAGTAGCCGTGAAGAAGTCACGTATAATACAGATTTGGATATTTATATAATTGAATTAATGTCGATTTAAAATTTACTTAATAAGACTAAAATAATCAGACATAAATAATATAATTACATAGTATAGATACCTACAATTTTATAATAGTATAGTTTAGAAATGATAATCCCCTGACTCTTAATTAAATTCCATCAAATCTATCAACATATTGCCTTTTTATGTTTTTGGTCATTTTGAATAAATGCATGAACTTCATTTATTTATCAGTAATTTTTAAGATGCGTTCTGAAGAAACTTACTTCACATTATTTGACATTAATACCTATACCTAACTGTTTTTGGCAGTAATACATTTATTACACTGGTAATCATAATTATAGTTATCTGAATACCACAACGCTGACTGACAAATTTCACGTCAAATTTGACGTAAGTAAATGACAGTGACATACCTTTGGTGGATTTGATGGAATTGCAAATATTTTTGGTTGATATATGATTGGTGATGACTTTCAGTCACACCTTTCAGCCGTTTCAGTGAGTAACCGAACGAGTCATTATCTATTAAGAGTTTTGAATGATTCACGGTTAGTTTCACTAGACTTATATTGACCGGGATATGGACCGTCATCATGGTCACCCGTGAACAAGATGCATGTAACTCATCTTGGTCACCCGTGAACAAGATGCATGTAACTGCGTCGAAATATCGGGAGCTCAAAAACAATACAAAAGGTAATCACGGTCCATATCCCGGTCAATATAAGTCTCGTTATCTATTATTTTCTAGGCATAAGTCACAGGTTTATATATTTTTATGGACATCGTACTGGATTATGAATAACCCGTGACCATATTTAAGGTATAATGCTGAATGTTACATGCAGGATCAGAGTATAGCTTGGAATCTTACATATATTATTATGTTAATCGAACTTCAGTCTTCCGACCAATATGTATTAATTATAACATAAATATAATAATAAGCTAAATAGGCAATACAAGTTACAACTATGGAACTGTTAAAATGAAATAAAACTATGAAAACGGATTATATCGCGTATATTGAATTTATAATACGGGTGACCCGTTGACCACGAACGCTGTAAAGAGTTCGAAACGTCGGGATGTATTATAAATTCAATATACGCGATATAATCCGTTTTCATAGTTTTATTTCATGAGTAACTATCGCGGTAACCGAAGACAATATTATGGAACTGTTATTTAATGCTAAACATCTCTCAGAGCGATTTTTTGCAGCGACAAAGACGCAATGTAGGAATAAAGTAACATAGCTGGTAACATTGTTGAAGTCACCAAAAATCTGCATTTATATCTATTAAATTTTACTTTTAAATAGAACAGTCTCGAGTCCTCGACAGCAAATATGTGTCGCTTAACTTCAATTTCGGGTAAATCCATTCGACCCTCTCAGCAAATATCTACCCTATTACAGATGTAGTGCATAATTATTTTCCATCGTATTTTCACGGAAACGTACGAAAACGTCTCGGTACAAAAACTACTGAGGTTGACTGAAGTAGCATGACAAATACGAACGTTTCCGAGAAAATACGATGGAAAACAATTATGCACTACATCTGTACCTTTTCTTAATAGCAAAATCGCATAATCTGACAGATGGATTTACCCGAGTTTGAAGTTAAGCGACATATATAGGACAATTATGTTATGTGGCACAAATACATGAATGTTTAAATGTTTGTTTGCAACTATCATGCAAATACAGCATATTATGTTGCCTGTTGCCTGCGTACGCTCAGTGGCGCCCTCAATAAATTTCTACCCATTATTATTAGATTTATTAGTAACCGATCTTTTAGAATCAAATTAAAATAATAATTATATCAAATAAATACGTAAATCGTGCCTAAATCGCTGCAAATATTTGCCGTGAGCGATACGTTTTAGATATCGTACTTGTGATGCTGTGTGTGTTTTTGTTTTTGTAGGCAAGCAGTGACTTTCATCTGTAATCAAGAAGAACTGACTTACTAAATAATCTACAACTAAATTAAATACTATTAAATGAACGTATTTATGTTAATTTCTTAATTGCATATATAAAAAATACATTGTTAAAAATTGTGTATAATGTACGGAACCCTTGGAACGCGAGTCCGACTCGCACTTGGCCGGTTTTTTTAATAATTGTCGAATTAACCGGTAGCAAGCGCACAATTAAAAATTAACCAGTATTTTCACCTTTACAATTTTCTTTGCTTATCGAACGTAGTCAGGCTGTGAAACATGTTAACTTTTGACTTTAGCTGCTTTTGAAGTAACGAATGATAACTTCGGTTCTCCCGCTTCCTTTTCGCGGGTCAAACCGCAAGGGTTCCCGGATCATAGATTGGCGACTCCTGGTTTAGGTGTAGGATAGGGCGGCATGAGTTGCGGAGACTGACCTGATGACGCCACGTAAGGTCGAACGGTCTCGCGACACCAGGTGCCCGCACGGCAGGAACACCACGCTCACCGACACACACTCACCTGGTGACGTCACGCGAAGTAGGCGCGTACAAGCGCGCGCACGGGCTCGCGGCACAGCGGGCACGACGCCAGCGCCGCGCCGCAGCGCGCGCACGACACCAGGAGCCCGCACGGCAGGAACACCACGCTCCCCGACACACACTCACCTGGTGACGTCACGCGAGGTAGGCGCGTACAAGCGCGCGCACGGGCTCGCGGCACAGCGGGCACGACGCCAGCGCCGCGCCGCAGCGCGCGCACGACACCAGGTGCCCGCACGGCAGGAACACCACGCTCCCCGACACACACTCACCTGGTGACGTCACGCGAGGTAGGCGCGTACAAGCGCGCGCACGGGCTCGCGGCACAGCGGGCACGACGCCAGCGCCGCGCCGCAGCGCGCGCACGACACCAGGTGCCCGCACGGCAGGAACACCACGCTCCCCGACACACACTCACCTGGTGACGTCACGCGAGGTAGGCGCGTACAAGCGCGCGCACGGGCTCGCGGCACAGCGGGCACGACGCCAGCGCCGCGCCGCAGCGCGCGCACGACACCAGGTGCCCGCACGGCAGGAACACCACGCTCCCCGACACACACTCACCTGGTGACGTCACGCGAGGTAGGCGCGTACAAGCGCGCGCACGGGCTCGCGGCACAGCGGGCACGACGCCAGCGCCGCGCCGCAGCGCGCGCACGACACCAGGTGCCCGCACGGCAGGAACACCACGCTCCCCGACACACACTCACCTGGTGACGTCACGCGAGGTAGGCGCGTACAAGCGCGCGCACGGGCTCGCGGCACAGCGGGCACGACGCCAGCGCCGCGCCGCAGCGCGCGCACGACACCAGGTGCCCGCACGGCAGGAACACCACGCTCCCCGACACACACTCACCTGGTGACGTCACGCGAGGTAGGCGCGTACAAGCGCGCGCACGGGCTCGCGGCACAGCGGGCACGACGCCAGCGCCGCGCCGCAGCGCGCGCACGACACCAGGTGCCCGCACGGCAGGAACACCACGCTCACCTGACACACACTCACCTGGTGACGTCACGCGAGGTAGGCGCGTACAAGCGCGCGCACGGGCTCGCGGCACAGCGGGCACGACGCCAGCGCCGCGCCGCAGCGCGCGCACGACACCAGGTGCCCGCACGGCAGGAACACCACGCTCACCTGACACACACATACACAATACTGAAGGAGGACTGCATCTCAGAGGCATCATACGGTTAAAGGCTTCGTCACGCTGCAGCGGAGTTTGAGCGCGGAGCTTATGTGCCCGGGACCACAGACCACCTTTACTACTAAACGGAGCAATAAGACAATCAAGGTCACCACATCTCTCCTATACATTTAGTGCCAGTTGCACCATCCGCACTTGACAGACTGATCAACGTCACCGGGAGCGCCGCGGCGGTTTACTATGAAACTATCCATACAATAAAATTTAGCGAACTCTTTAACGATTACTAACAGTTGGTGCAACCGACCTTTAGTATGTGAGCGCGACCGCTAATTTCAGTTACGTCCACTATTATTACCAGTACTCGTTTAATAGAAAATATTTCAAAAAAATTATTATGCTTTAGGGGTGTATTTGGACTGTTATTATAATATGATGTAGAATATAACTCAATTGTGCTGCTCGAATCGTAGCAATTTAGAAGTAAAATTGCACCTTATGTGTGGTGACCTCTTGCTCTTTATAAACGCCTCATAATGCGGTGTCTGTGTACTGTGGCTTCAGTGGCGCATATATAATATAAGAATAAAAAAATTAAGACCACTCACCTCACTATCCATACACACTTTGCACAGCCTCGCTTCCTTCAGCTGCCTATTCTCCTCCTCCAAAGACAATTTCTTCCTCACCGGACTGGTTTCCTTCTCACTTTCCACTCTGTCAGTTCTATCACTGTCATTGCTAACTCTACTGTTTAGCCTGACAGGGTCTCTGGCAGTTTGACTAGTATCAGCATGTGCTACTATAACTTCTTGGCTGGGTTGAGGTTCGTTGGGCGTCCGCGATCGCGAGGAACTTTCTGACTGAGATGTTTGGTCGCAGTCTGGTGATGGTATTAATCTGGAATTGTGATAGTTTAGTACATAATTAATGAATTTAGGTTATCGTAATAGGGATGTATATAGGCCGGTTCCGGTGATCGTAGAGCGAACACGTCCGCCATTACGCTCCGCAAGTAATTAATTAACTTAAGTGGAAATAGTGCGAGTTGGATACCAAAAACAGTGGAAAACAGTGCAGTGAACATTAAAAAACAATAGTGAAAAGTGACACGGTGTGAAACGCAGTACTTGCAGAATAATTGCTAAAACATCCGACCCGACGCTGCACGGCCGCCATTAGAATCGAAGTGAAATAGTCAAACATTAGTGCGAAAAGTGCCAGCTGGTTACCAAAACTTGTGTTGTGAGCAATAAAAGGATAATAATAGGAAGTGTTACGGTGGGGAACGCATTAATTAAGAAAAAACATAAAATAAAATCCGACGACATAACCTAAAACAGGAACTCGGTGCATACAAATACCAACCTAACAAAAAATACAAATAATGAAGAAATGTATTGAAGAACTGTGGGCACGCATAGACAAAAAATTAGACGAACAAACTGCCAACATAACAAACGCAGTGACAAGTAACGTCATGGTGGCGATTGATGACAGGCTCAAATCATTAACGGACGAAAATACTCAACTTAAGACAAAAATATGTACTTTAGAGGAAAAACTCAGTTTTATCGAAAGAGAAAAAAGAAAAAATAACTTGGTAGTGTTTGGAATTGAGGAAATCGGAAAAACTGAAGCCGAACTGGTTGATTACGTGAAGGAAACTATAGTTGAATCCGGAACATACTTGGACAGTCAAGAAATCAACAATATATATAGAATCGGCAAAAAAGTCAGCGACAAAAACCGGCCCGTTGTCATCTCCATTGCATCAACATGGAAAAAACACTTGATACTTAAAAACAGAGCGAAACTTCCGGAAGGTATCTACATAAAAGAAGATTTCCCTAAGGAGGTACTTGAAAAGAGAAAACAGCTACAAAACCAAGTGGAGGAAGAAAAGAAGAAAGGAAATGTGGCCTTCATAAAGTATGATAAGCTTATAGTGAAAAAACCAACAAATAATATCAGGGATAAAAGGAAAAGAGAAGAGTCAGTCTCACCAGATGCCTCAAATCAGAAGAAAATAAATACAACAGATGCACCAAAAAACACAGGAACGCCAAGAGAAATTATAAAACCTAACATTTTAAATTTCCTTGAAAGAAGTAGATCCACGTCCATGTCGGAAATCTCAAAAAACTGACCTGCGCCACCAACAACAACAACAACGAGAACCAAACCAAAACAAACGTCCAAACCTTATCTAAAACAACAACAAATACCCGGAACCAAACTGAAACAAATTTCAAAACTTTATCTAAAACAAAAACAAAAAAACACACCTGCAAGAAAACTAAAGAAAATGTTAAAACTAAATCTAAAACAACAACAAATAAAAACATCCAGAACCTAACGGAAATAAGTGTCAAAACCTTAACTAAAACAACAAAATCTAAACACACCCCAAGCCGGTTGGTCACCGTGGGGGAAGATGACCAAACCCTCCGAACAAATTCCAACAACATATACATAGCCACCCTGAACACACTGTCTCTAAGAACCAATGAAAAACTACTGGAACTCGAAACAGCATTGGAAAACATCAAATGGGACATTCTCGGCATAAGCGAAGTAAGACGACAAGGAAACCAAATTGAAGAACACGAAAACTATATCCTCTACTATATAGGTGAAACCAAAGGACACCACGGAGTCGGATTTATGGTAAAAAAACATCTTAAAAAGCAAATTATAGAGTTCAAAGGTATATCCGAAAGGATTGCAATATTAAATATAGACCTGCAAGGACATAAGAACGTGTGGACTATTATACAAATCTATGCACCAACCGAAGCAGCATCAAAAGCAAAAAAGATGAGTTCTACCAGCAACTTTCGACTACACTAGAGGCTGCCCATAAAAACATTATTGTCATGGGAGATTTTAATGGCAAAATAGGGAAGAAAAGTCAAGAAAGTGGTGGAAACCAGACAACCGACAATAGAGTAAATGCAGTTATTGGTAAATTCAGCACTGGAGAAAGGAATGACAACGGGAAACGCTTGATAAACCTAGCCTTCACCTACAACCTCAAGATAATGAACAGCTTTTATAAAAAGAAACATAGTAAGAAATGGACATGGGTTTCGCCAAATGGCCAAACAAAAAATGAGATAGACTACATTCTGACCAACAAGCCATCCATTTTCAAAGATCTAGACACAGTAAACCAACTCAACTTCAACACAAACCACCGCATGGTAAGAAGCAAAATTAATATGAAGCAGCCTAAAACAAGTAGAAAACAAATAATTAGAGCAACAAACAGTAGACCAATACACCTACCGCTCCCGAAAGACCTATTAACACCTTTAAAAACTAATCTCCAGATGATCAAAAACAAAAATGAGGATACAATTCAGAATAAGTACAATACACTAGAAAGAGAACTAAAAGCTATATCCTGCAAAATCAACAACTCGAAAATATACAAAGATAAGATTGGGGATGAAGCAAGGGCTCTGATGGAAACTAGAAAGCGTCTTATAGTGAACAGAACCGTGAACAGAAAAGAAATTGCAGAATTGAGTAAAGAAATCAACAACAAAATTAGAAAACATACAGCAAGATCTAGACTGCAGACGATACAACACCATATAGAGAGAACAGGAGGAACAAAAAAGGCACTAAAAGAACTAAGGGATAAAACTGAATGGATACCCAACCTACACAACAAAGTAACAGCAACTAAAGTCTCTACCCGCCCACTGATCATAGACACCGCAACAGAATTCTATCGGGAACTATACAGTGATACAGAGAACACCAACAGTCCCCTAGAATATAAAGATGAGGAAGAAGTCCCTACTATTCTGGAAAGTGAAGTAAGACAAGCAATCCTATCTCAAAAAAATGGAAAAGCCCCTGGTGATGACAAAATACCTAACGAAATAATAAAAGGATGTATAGACCAAATCTTAGGAACCACAACAAAATTATTTAATGACATTATGATAGCGGAAACTATACCAGAACAATGGACAACCTCTACAATTATACTACTTCATAAAAAGGGCGACAAAAGCCTAGTCAACAACTACAGACCCATCAGCTTAATAACAAACTTGTACAAAATATTTTCCAAAGTTACCTTAAACCGAATAAACAGAGAATTAGAGGAAAACCAACCTAAGGAGCAAGCTGGGTTTCGAAGTGGATTTTCAACTGTCGACCATATCCATACAATCAAACAGCTGATAGAAAAATATGAAGAATACAACAAAATCTACTACTTTGCTTTCATAGATTACAATAAAGCGTTCGACTCACTGAAACATAAGTACATATGGGAAGCGTTGAGGACACAAAACATACCAACAAAATACATAAGGATAATCCAAGAACTATATAAAAATTCAACAGCTAAAATACGAACAGAAAGAGATGGTCAATTATTTAACATGCAGAAAGGAGTTAAGCAGGGAGACCCCTTATCACCAAAGCTGTTTTCTGCAGTTCTTGAATATGTATTTAGAAAACTTAACTGGGAATCTTTTGGTCTTAACATAAATGGAGCAAAACTAACAAATCTAAGGTTTGCTGACGACATTATTCTACTGAGTGACAACCCGAAGGACCTAAACCTAATGCTACAACAGCTTGCAGACCGCAGCAAAGAAGTGGGGCTATCTATGAACACTGAAAAAACCAAGATAATGACCAACAGTGTAAAGGAAGACATATACATAGACCACAACCTCATTGCCTATGTAGAACAATACACATATCTTGGACAAGTGATATCACCTCAAAACTTGACACAACAAGAAGTAGACACTAGAATCGGGAACTCATGGAAAAGATATTGGTCTTTAAAGGAAATAGTGAAGAACAACCAAATACCAACAAACATTAAGTCCAAAGTATTTAACACTTGTATCCTTCCCTGCCTTACATATGGATGTCAAACTTGGCCCCTAACTGTCAAGGAGAGGAAAGCTCTCCAAGTCTGCCAAAATAGTATGAAGCATGTTGAATATAAAACTTAGAGATAGAATAAAACTGGAGGACATTAGAAAGAGAACAAAAATAATCGACGTAAACCACACTATGAAAAAACTAAAATGGAAGTGGACCGGCCACATGCTCCGAGACAAAAGAGAAAAATGGTCAAAAGACATCACAACATGGTACCCAAGAGACGGAAAAAGGGATGATGGAAGACAAAAAATGAGATGGGAAGACGAGTTCAGGCAGGTGGCTGGAGCCTTCTGGAGAAGACAGGCTCTGGACAGGGACTCGTGGAGGAATATGGGAGAGGCCTATGCCAAGGGCAACCAGACAAGACGTCTGCGGAGAAAGGCTAGCAGTAAGCAGTAAGCAGTAATAGGGATGTTGACTATGTTTCAAATGACCTATTTCACACCATGCATGAAATAAAGCACCAGAACATTAATAGATTTCGTAGACAGCAGTTATTTTTAGACACAAATTATTTATTTATAGACAGAAATTGTGTCTAAAAATAACTGCTGTCTACGAAATCTGTTAATGTTCTGGTGCTTTATTTCATGCATGGTGTGAAATAATTCATTTTAACTATAAAGAGTTGGTAACTTGACCGTGACGTCATTTGCTAGTATTTCATATAAATTTCGCAGTGGCAAATCATTTTGACAGTTCGTAAAAAGAAACTGATTTGACTATAGAAGTCAAATACCCTATATATAGGTATAGGTAATTTGTTATATCACTATTATTTAGAATAGATTTTTTACAGAAACTTCTGCAGACATTTTTTTGTAGGTAGTTCAGAAACTAAAGAGTATCTTTCTAATAGGAGTTGAAGAGAAACTTCGACTTGAATACAACGGCCTCGTGACTCTCACATAGTAAGTTCAGCATGTTTCTCAGGCAGTATGGATTTAAATAACAAAAACCGGCCAAGTGCGGGTCGGACTCGCGCACCGAGGGTTCCGTACTTTTTAGTATTTGTTTTTATAGCGGCAACAGAAATACATCATCTGTGAAAATTTCAACTGCCTAGCTATCACGGTTCATGAGATACAGCCTGGTGACAGACAGACGGACAGCGGAGTCTTAGTAATAGGGTCCCGTTTTTACCCTTTGGGTACGGAACCCTAAAAAATATCCTCCGGGTCGTATATTTACTCGGCAGCAGGAGCAAACTCCCTCAGCGCTTTGGCGAGGATATCTCTACCGAAGCGCTGGTTGGTGTTCACTCCCCAACTTTCTTCATTCAGTTGCATCTATTAGCGCTTTTCAGGGAGCCGTTATAAAAGCTTCATTCTTGTGATTTTTTTATTTTTTTTTATGATGAATAGGCAGGCGTTTGATTACTGCTTTCAACATGTCTCTCGGGCAGCATGGATTAAAAAGAATACCTTTTGGGTTAAATATTTACCCAGCAGCAGGAGCAAACTCCCTCAGCGCTTCGGCGAGGATATCTCTAGCGAACCGCTGGTTGGTGGTCACTCCCCAACTCTCTTCGTTTAGCTGCTCGTCCAGTACCGCGTCAATCAGCGCCTCCGATGACGTGAACGGCAACCCTGAAGATTAAAGTTTTTTTTGGTAAATTATTTAAAGGAAACCGAGCAAAAACATAAAATATCAAACCTGTAAAGTCGGTGTCCTAACAAAGTCCACTTTTTCTATACAGCTCCTACTTATGGTTAGTATTAACGTTAAAGAAAATAAGATTCTTTGAGTAAATTTTTACGTTCTTGTATTCAAATGAATCTTTACGTCGTTATTACTCCGAAAACGATTAGACTAGTCTGTTTTTTTAATCCGTAGACTACAATGACATTTCATGTGTTGCTAGTTTTTACGTCTTATAAATATAAATTACATTTTTAATATTTTAGGCTTTTTTCATAAGAGTACACTTTCTTACTTTTAATCCTTCTTTGTTTATTTTAACAAACGTTGACATTCCAACGAAACTGAGTGTACATCGTAGATCGTAATGTACATTGGACGGCATGAGGTTAAGTGGTACGTGTACTTCTAGCAGTAGAAAGTAAAATACAAACTGACCCGTTACTAGTTTTTAGGGTTCCATACCCAAAGGGTAAAAACGGGACCCTGTTACTAACACTCCGCTGTCCGTCTGTCTGTCACCAGGCTGTATCTCATGAACCGTGATAGTAGACAGTTGAAATTTTAACAAATGGTGTATTTCTGTTGCCGCTATAACAACAATACTAAAAAGTACGGAGCCCTCGGTTAATGTATTGATTGATATTGGTAACATACCAGTGGTCTGCAACCGGCGTCGAATAGCGCGTCGTACCCGCGCCGCGTCCAAACCTGCACCTAAAGCGACCAGCGCCTGTTGAGAGTCCATTTGTTCCTCTACCTGATAAATTAAATTTAAAAAAATTAACCTCGACACACACGTATGGATTAGGTATTTTATTGTTTATCAAATCAAATATCATTAATTTTCAGGCAACTAAGGCTCCTAAGATACAGGGCTATAACCGCGAAATCGAAGTTCGCAAATTGCGGGTATCTGTCTTTGTCACTCTAATTACGCCTTCATTGGAGTAATAGAGAAAGATCCGCGTAATTTGCGAATTTCGGTTTTCGCGGTAGCCCCTCTGGTCGATTCACGAAAGCTGGCGCGAATGGAATGAATGAACCGAATTGTATCTGTCATTGCGTGACATGTATCGGTATACGTAAAGCCAGAGTCACCATTTTATTGGTTAATCTGTTACATTACACACATAGATGTTTCCATTCATTCATTCGTTCATTCCATTCGTGCCAGCTTCCGTGAATCGACCTTACAAACTAATAGACATTATAAAAATCTTAAAAGCTAAAAATAATTTTGACGACAGTTTTCTTTTGAGTCACTTTTTCCGGATTCGGCAGATACATATAGGCTTATAGGAGATGCTCGCAGAACAACGGACAGAGTGTCGCAAACGCGTTGTGGAGGATCGCAACGTTTGTGATGAGACCTACCGCGAACCACGTTCGACGTGTTGCCTCCCTGTCACACTTACGTATGAATTTACAAGTGCGACAGAGAGGAAACACGCACTCGTTGACAAGAGGCAAAAACGATAACAAGGCGTTTCAGTATCGTTTTCCGCAAACCTGTCTTGTCAGGCCTGCGGTAGACCATGTCGGTCTCGCATCTATTCAGCCACCAAAAACGGTGTATCTCTGGTGTTGCAACATAAATCGTCGGCAATAGAAGAAAAGGCCAATGATGATGATGATAATGATGGTGTTTTTCTAAAGGGGCCTACTGATTACCAGTCCGCCGGACGATAACGGTCTGTCAGTTGTTCAGAACTGTCAAATTTTTGTTCTAACTGACAGGCTGATATCGTCCGGCGGACTGATAATCAGTGGACCCCTTAAGGCACCACGGGTTCAGGCTAACACACAAACCCGTTTTGTACAACAAAAACAAATAGCGCGGTTATTTAATAGCATTGCATGTGTTATTTACCTGGCTCTCATTGACTGGAAAATTTACTGATGGATTGCGTTGTCTATTGTTAACTGATCTGTCACCGGGCCTCTGCAAGAAACAAATCGGTATATAGATATAGGTACAATATGAATAACTAAAATTTCCTAAAACATCAACACATAAACTGAAATACAAGTCATATATTAAAGAAAAAGTGACGAAGCCCTCCAGTGGTGAGGGCCGGATTCGAACCGGCACATACTGCCGCAACGGGACACAAATCAAAATCCATACTAATATTATAAATACGAAAGTGTGTCTGTCTGTTACCTCTTATGCTTAAACAGATGAACCGATTTAGTTGAAATTTGGTATGGAGATAGTTTGAGTCCCGGGGAAGGACATATGGTAGTTTTTATACTTTTTATCCCAGAAGTCATCCTTCTAGACGTTTGTACGGGGAATCGATAAAAAGCAGATTGGATTAAGGAAAGCTACCCAAATTACTAACTCCACGCAGACGAAGTCGCGGGCAAAAGCTAGTATTTAATAAAATAGTTTAATTTGTTCCCAAAGTTGTGTTGTTGTGTACAATCAGCACGTCTTAACTAATTAAGTCACACCGTCACACCAATCCTTCCGTCTCACACGAATCCTGGCAGGATATGCCAACCGTGATGATACTCAATTGTCGATACATCTTAAAATGTTTTAAAATCGCAATTTTACCGTTCCAGAAACTTCATCATCACCACCACAAGCCTCGCAACCACCATCACAAACGCGGAGTTCTGGCCGAAGGGTGTGGTGTTTCGACGGTTCCGGCGCAATCTGCCGAATCCTACGCCGAGTCAGACGACGCAACGGAGCCACGCTGTTACGTCGTCACCCAAATCGAGTGCTTAAATTGTATTTTGTTATTATTTGTGTTTTCTCGTATCTTTGTATTTTTATTTGTTTTGTAGTTCGCAGTGCTTTAGTAGTAATACTGTAATGCCGTGTAACTAATTTGAATAATAAAATAAATAAATCATTTACAGACTGCATCGCAAATGTCTCTATAATGTGTATCCAGTGTAAGCGGTATTTACATTGGATGTGTGTGAGCGGGACATTGCTATGTACAGTCAGCTGCAGAGAAAACGTTACCCCCTCCTGCATAGAAATTTGTATGCAAAGGTGCTAAGCTAATAGTATTGCTGACTGTACATACATAGCCCTAGTCTCACTCACATGCCGGAGCGCGGTGGGGGAATTTGCGTCAAACTTTGTGTGGACATGTGTTTTTATTCTCATTTCTCGAATCTCACGTACAGAGTATACGTGAAAGACAGTTTAGCGAACATCGAAACTCTGTTACTTATATCGTTATCGAGTACGTACCGCCCGCGGTGGCAGCTGGCCGGCTCGGTGTTGGGCCACGAAGTCCGCGCCCTTCACGAGCTGCACGAAGCCGCAGCCGGGGAACCAGCGCGCGTGCTCCGCCCACGTACTTACCGCCCGCGGTGGCAGCTGGCCGGCTCGGTGTTGGGCCACGAAGTCCGCGCCCTTCACGAGCTGCACGAAGCCGCAGCCGGGGAACCAGCGCGCGTGCTCCGCCCACGTACTTACCGCCCGCGGTGGCAGCTGGCCGGCTCGGTGTTGGGCCACGAAGTCCGCGCCCTTCACGAGCTGCACGAAGCCGCAGCCGGGGAACCAGCGCGCGTGCTCCGCCCACGTACTTACCGCCCGCGGTGGCAGCTGGCCGGCTCGGTGTTGGGCCACGAAGTCCGCGCCCTTCACGAGCTGCACGAAGCCGCAGCCGGGGAACCAGCGCGCGTGCTCCGCCCACGTACTTACCGCCCGCGGTGGCAGCTGGCCGGCTCGGTGTTGGGCCACGAAGTCCGCGCCCTTCACGAGCTGCACGAAGCCGCAGCCGGGGAACCAGCGCGCGTGCTCCGCCCACGTACTTACCGCCCGCGGTGGCAGCTGGCCGGCTCGGTGTTGGGCCACGAAGTCCGCGCCCTTCACGAGCTGCACGAAGCCGCAGCCGGGGAACCAGCGCGCGTGCTCCGCCCACGGCTCGTCGCTCGCCTCCCACTTCCCCAGCCCGCCGTCGCAGTAGAAACAGCACACCTGGCGGCGAAACGTTATAATGGTTATTCAATAAATCAAAAAATACTCAAGTAGCCTGATAACTATTAATTTATCACTTCAAGTACAGATGAAACCACCACCATCATGCATTTCGAGTACAGAGTTAGATGGTTGGCAGTCCTCAACTGACGGTTTCTCCAGAAACTTCCTGCCTCGCACAGCTAAACGGTAAAATGAACTGTCGCCTGCGGTATTTCCAGACCGATATGACCTTCAAACCAAGAAAAGAGCGTACTACCATCTTAAAGGCTGGCAACGCACTCACAACCTGGTGTTGCGGGTGTCCATGGGCGGCGATAATCGCTTACCATCAGCGTATCTGTCTGCTCGTTTGCCTCCTATATCATAAAAAAGATACCTATTCTTTTCCACTACTAATTACATAGAAAGGTAATAAATACTGTACTGTTACTTTTTAGCGATAAAACCGTCTTTAATCTACCGTCTACCAATCTTATTATTCAAGTTCCTTTATTGGTGAACAACTAAAGAACAAAGTGGTGGAGTAGTATTAAATTGTGTCTTAAGCAGATACTGTAAAATTGCGGCTATAATACTTTGCACTACTTAACGCGTCTCAGTATTCCTTTGTCTATAAATAAACATGAAATCAATCAAGCGAATCACCTAAAAAGGTCTCAAAAATAAGAACAAGTTCTTATGTTCAATGCGCGCCAGTGTCCATTATTGATAAACACGTTCCCTTCAAAGGTTGAGCATACAATATCGAGTTGCAAATAGTCTCATCTGATTACTTTTATAAGGAGAACATAAGGTTATCTGCATATTATCATTAAACTTTCTTGAAATGATTTTTACTGAGACATGGCATCTCTGATATTATGTCCATACATCGGGGGTTTTGGTGCGGGAATGTTTTACACTAGCCAAAAAATAGGTAAAAGTTTGTAAAAACCGATACTATTTTAACATTTCTAAGTACATTTGGAGCTTACTACCTATTTTTAATTAATAGTTTGGTAATTATTTTACAATAAACAAAGTCATAAATACACGAAATCATTTTCGCACCAAAAACCCCGATGTATGATCATGTCTATCGTATTAGATTGCATCGATCTGTGAAAAAAATTGTTAAATATTTCTCTATATACAGGGTGTTTTTGTTATGTTTGTCCATACTCTGAGAGGTAAACATATAGGTCATACTGAACAACTTTTACTATGGGAGGTTCAACTACGAAATCGAGAAAAATCTGCCGTCTCATACATTTGGGCGAATCATCTGTAAATGTTTTCTATGGAACAGTAGTTTTTTTATTATTATTAGCATTTAGCTTATTGTTTCTTTTCAAAGGCCGAGTTGCAAATTTTGTCGCCGGATTCTGTATGTTTCGACTTCCGACGAAAATCGATTTCCATTAGATCACCAGCTTAAACTCATGACAGCTGCGGCAAACAACAATTAAAAAACCGGCCAAGTGCGAGTCGGACTCGCGCACGGAGGGTTCCGTACTTTTTAGTATTAGTTGTTATAGCGGCAACAGAAATACATCATCTGGGAAAATTTCAACTGTCTAGCTATCATGGTTCATGAGATACAGCCTGGTGGCAGACAGACGGACAGCGGAGTCTTAGTAATAGGGTCTCGTTTTTACCCTTTGGGTACGGAACCCTAAAAATTAGAACGCCTTACTTGGTCATCCTGTCCGGTGTAAAAGAATCCCGCCTCGGCCAGGGTGTCTGGTCCCTGCGGCCGGCCCCGCGGCCACTCCGCGAACGTGGCCAGGCGCGCGGCCAGGCTCGCCAGCGCGGGGTGCTGCACGCCGGGCCCAGACACTCCTACCACGCCTAGTTGGGTACAGTTCTGGCCGTTTCGCGCTAGTAGACGTGAGTTGTGGAGTGCGCCTTCACTGCAATACAATATTATGACTATATTTGCGGTTCGTAAATGATACGATGAGTCTTAAATGAAATATTAAATGACGGGTAAATGTATTTTTTTTATTTTTTATTTATTGATAATGGGAAACAAACAGCGAAAAATGACACATATAGATAATTACACTTAAATACATACATAAGCCAAAATAGTTTCCACTACTGAAATTAGATAATAACAAGACTTGTTTGTACAATTCAATTAAACTATCTCTAGATCTAGTGCTAAAGAACTAAACAATGCGAATTTGAAACCACAAACGTGACATGCATTAATTTAACTTAATTTTACAATAGTAAACTATCAAAATCAATTGTATTTTTGCCCTAATAGTAGCAGAGTAATATATTATATTATTTGTTCATTTGCTCTTATTAATTGCAGAAACAAATTTTTGTACTGACGAAATGAAAAACAAGTCAACATGAGAATATTTGTCATTGTAATTTTTACACGCTCTTACGATAAATCTGTTCTTTGCGTAAGTGGTTCGATGGAAAGGGACAGCGAATAATTTAGAGGAGCGCGTGCGGGGGTCCGCGCAGCGCAGAGAGGCGCGGGCGAGTAGCGCGGGGGAGTCGACCAGCCTATTTAGGATTTTATATAGTAAGGTTTGATCCCTAATTTCGCGTCTGATTTGAAGGGGTATAATATTATCTGAATCAAATTCTTTGAATTTATACTTCATCCGCTTGATAATGATTTTTTTTTTTTAATTCCTTCTATTGCATTAATATGGATAGAGAAATGAGGACTCCATACTGTGGAGGCATACTCTAGGTGAGATCTTACGTAAGCATTATATAAAAGAATAATTGTTTTAGGATCTTTAAAATCTTTACTCTGTCTAAATATAAACCCGAGCATACTGTAGGCCTTCCGAACAATTTTATCAAGATGGGCGGTCAGCCGCAACTCATGGTCAATATTTACGCCAAGATCTTTTATTTCCGTCACCTTTTTAAGGCGGTTGTCATTTATGGAGTAGTCATAAACTATGGGCTTACGTTTACGGGAAAATGTGATAGAACAACATTTTTCAATGTTAAGGCCTAGTTTATTGTTTTGGCAGTAGTTATTCAATCTGTCGAGATCATATTGTAGATTGAGACAATCGTTATGTGACGTGATAACACTGAATATCTTCATGTCATCTGGGTACAATAAGACTTCCGAATGCTGAAAACATTCAATGACATCATTAATAAAAACGTTGAATAACAACGGACCAAGATGGGAGCCTTGGGGGACCCCTGACGACACATGTACGAAATTATTGGTGCTCAGTCACTGTGAGGTAGGTTTACCTATAACGCACGCTTATGGAATGTGACTCTTTTTCTCTCCACTCTATTACAACATTATGACGTGACGTCATACAAATTTGTAGGTACAGGAATTTAGATTACCCCATGAAATAATCTTAATTTTTGGCAGTGACACATCATTCATCTGCAAGTTTTTCATATGCTTTAGAATAATTATGTATGTATATAAAGCTAGCGGTACTGGATTGAATTGAGATCTGGCTGACTTTGCGCGGTTAGCAGGTTTGTTAGTTTTGTACGCAGTCGAATGCTGATAGTGATCGTGCGGCGCTCCTCTACAAGGCGCAGTCGGCATTCGTTGGTGGTTTTAGACAGTAGTCCTACCACTGGCTAGTACGTCATCGCTCCTGGCTCCCCCGGGCCCGGTGGCATGCATAAACGCATTTTCCCAACGTTAAAAAAAAGGTTTGTTGGTTTAGACATTTTTTTGAAATAACAGTTCTCAAAATTAACTCGTAAGCGGCGGGCTAGAATATTTACACCTTTATTGGAAAGGGTATTAAAACCCACATAGACACACTCAATGAAAGGTTAAGTTCCACCAGGTAAATAATTAATTGTGTCAAAAATTTAAAAACACTTACGACATTACGGAGTTCCGTGGAGACTCCACCTGGGGGGTGTGTGGTGGCGAGAATGGCGGCGATATGTTGGACGCGCGATACGCATTATCTAGTCGGAGAGCGTAATCGCACCGCGGGAAATACCTGTAAAAGGTAAAATACTATAAATGACTTAGATAACTGACCACGCATTCGTAAACCTTGGTGCTGTGTACTTTTCGACGACTTGCGTCTCGTATTCGGCTGGCACGATTAACTATTTCCTTATACAAATACTTTTTTCGTGGTGCGTTTGAGTGTTCACTAGAAAACAGAGGCTGTCCTTCGATAGAGGATTCATTCCATGTGCTACTTGATGGTCAAAGAAACTTGAGCCTAAATGTTAAAGGTAAAAAAAAATATTTATGTAGGTAAGTACTAGGTAACCTAACCGAGTTTATGTTTTGCTATTTTTATACGGAACGCTAAAATAAGAAGTAGTCTAAAACAGTTTATTAAGTAGATATAAGTATTACTAATTTCAAAAATCAGTAATTTCTTTTAACAACGTTAAGTAACGTATCCTCTCCACATAAAATTACTGTTAAAAAAAATTGAAATTATTACGCACCAAACATTTTTAGATCGTAAATATTTTTGTGGGCTCAGAAGCCAAAATAAGTAAACGTTCATTTAGCACAGATGAAGGCAATAAAGGCCAGTGATTTCAATTTGTACACATGCCTTGCCTTGCCTATTATAGACTCCAGATCTTGTATAATTCTTCTTATCGCCAATAGGGAATTCCCTTCATATTCCCTACTCTTACTATACTTGGTATAGTTTAAAGCAAATTTTCTTAAATGGCGCCCCAGCATTGCTTACATTTTACATTACATATAATTATTATTAATATTATTATGTGTGAATGCACAGGCAGCATAAAGCTGACACGTGCACATCAATGTCCACTTGTGTTTTGTAGTCTTCGAAAGTGTTCATCGAGTTTGTTTTTAAAAGAGTTTATCAAGGTGTGGGGTTTATTGGTTAATGCTAAATTCTAATGAATGAACTACCTATCGGTCAATAACCAGCACTACTTTTTTACACTGCTTTAAGATAGAACCACTTACCTCCGATGTATATCTACAGGTGCTCCCAAAGAGCCAAGATTTCTAAAAGGAGCCAACTCTCCCCCACACCAGGCGCAGCGCAGCCGTCCCTCACCGGCATGGTAGAACCCCGCATTGACCAGTGCTTCTCGGGATATGGAATCATCCTGGAAAAATCATAATTTAATAATTGAATGATAATTTGCTAGACATTGTTACTGAGGATCAAAACCTAAACTACATACACGCCATGCACACACCAAACATCCTCGCAGGTAAAGACGTGGGGACGGCCACGAAAACCGAATGTGTCAGTATAACTGGACATAATTTCATAAAAATAGGATTTATACTATTTATAGGTCATAGTAAGCGATTTGTCTCTATAAGCGAAGTCATCTTATCCGACTTTGTCACAAAGATTTTTATACATGTGAAAACCAAACTTTATACAGTAATTACGTCAGTGTAACTGGACTCATATTAAACGGATTCCACAAGTAGTTATAGATTGCAATCCACAAAGCTACATACAAGAATATTGGTCAAGTTCTTCTTCTTGGAAGAGTTTTGGCGAGAAAAGTGCTGACAACCCATCACGCAAAACAGGCGCAATAATATGACGTCGAGTTGGGGTAAAATAAGCCCGCGAAAACCTATAACCTCTGTTAGCGAATATTCAACAGCTTTAAGAGGCCTAGGTCATTCTAGCTTTCAAATAATACAAATACTTACACATGCAATAGATGATGTTAATATCTATTAGACTATTTATGGTATACAATAGTGTGCCTGAGTGAATCATGCTAATTGATCGAGGAAAACTATACTTATTAGAATGGTAATTTTTCACAAGCAAGGTCACAAGTCCTGCGAATTCCTGTGCTAGTCAGCTGATTGGCCATGATTCAATAAACAATGTTGACCTTGAAATGTGACAATCAAAAATCCAATTACTTAGTCTATTTCATCATTAAAATTATTTATTGCTTTGACATTGTTAGATGTGAAGGCTGTAAAATTATATACTTAGTAGATTATTACAGCCAGGAAATGTAGATAACTAGCTTTTGCCTCAATCAACATTCAAAGATAATTAAAAGATCATACAAGATTGCAATTAACATTCATTCATGATAAGGAATGTAACTAGATAAATGTCGCTAAATACCTATATTATCTTTACTAATACAATAAATACGAGAATAACTCTTTCTGTCTGTTTTCTGTATATCTTAAACCATTTAACCAATTTGGATGAAATTTGTTATGGAGATAGTTTGAGTCCCCAAAAAAGATAATGCTTCAAAGTTAATCAGGAAAGTTTTTATAACAGAAGTTCTACCTTAAAAGGGGAGTGGAATTTCCAATGGATACTTCTATGCATGTCTGCAAGTTGCAGGCAGAAGGTACGTAAATCTTATATGGTAATGTTATTTATTGAACATCTACTTGGCAATGTGAAGTGATACAAAAAAAGCAATTGCCAATAGCATACATTATTCATGTTTGTTTGGCATTGTGTGTCAACCACTGAACTTGATTAAGTAAGTGCCCACATAGGTCACTGCAGTTGCATTCAATAATAAATAACACACAAATACACAAGCTATAAAGGCTATATATAGCTTGTGTAAGTTATTTATAATTTTATATTGTTGTGTTCAAGAAAATATCACCAAATTTTATTGTTTAGGAGTGACCAACACTTATGTAACATTCAATCAGTAATATAAAATTAAGTAAAGCATAGTTATGTGTAACAGGAATACAGACTGCTTGTGAATTCTCAGAATCAAATGGTTAATCATGTGGGAGATAATAGCGGATCACTCTATTGACTAAAAGCCTGTGTCCTCATACAGTTATTCATAGTAAAGTAGTACTAAATCATTGGAAATTTCAAAATTTACAATGTTTCAATGGTGGCTAATAAAGAACAAAAACATTTTCCAGGGTATTGTAAATCAAAAACTAACTATTAATTTGTAAAGCGACCATGAATCGTATATGCCATACGACTAAATAAATAGAAAAATAACAAAATTAGCATTGTTTATAATTTATAAACAACAAACCATAATCAAAACAGTCATCATACCTGCCAATTGATAAAAGATAGCAGCCTGAGAGCATCACTTTTATACATTTCATCCTCTTCAGTCGGCCCAGCGTCTTGCGAGTTTGTCACAAGCTCATCAGGGACAGGAGCAGACACAGGAACTGCGGCTGACTGGGTGGTGAACGCGCGATCTAAAACGAGTGGCTCGTTCCCCGCCATCTGCGGGTTCACCACGAATGGACAGTTGGGATCCATCCGCCGATGTCGCATCATCACTTGATCACCGTAATTCCACTGCGAAATTTTTCCACCACAACTAAAACACTCCACCTCTGTACCTTGCCCAGTATAAAAGAAGCCCCCCTTCGCTATTGGTATCGGATCTACTGGGGCTCCCATGGGCCAGTTTGAAAAAGTATTCAATCTATTAATCTCTAAATTCATTTTTTCTAAAATAAAACAAAAACTTCGCACTAACTAGATAGCACTGCTTGCACTGTTTACAACGTATTCAATAAAATAACTGATTCATCAAATTGATTTGATTTATGATCAATTGTGCTGTTTTTAAAACGTATAATCACATAACAGCAATGTTGAAGGACAAAATTTGTTATATTTCAATACAATAAAACTTAAGCAATGAATGACGAAAGACTAAAGTAAAGTTTGACATTTCACGTACCTAGGAGGATCGACCATAGACTACATCCCTTCGCTACATTTCGTTTGACATAGAATATTAGCGGCTGTCTTCGGTTGGCTATAAGGGTCCTCCACACTCGTGCGCGAATTGCGGCGCGAAGCTGCGACCGTGAGTGTGGAGTGTGGACTCCACACTCACGTTCGCGGCTTCGCGCCACGTAGTCTGGAGTGAGATCAAAGTGAGATTAAAGTTGGCTGTCAGTTATTAAGCATGTGCTAGACGGTCGCTGACAAGCCGCTGACAAACCTTGGTCTGACCTTGGTAATGTTTGTATGAAATTTTGTTGGGTCCGTCCAGACCAAGGCCACGCGGTCCGAGGGGTTTGTCGGAGACCGTCTAGCAAGAGCTTTAGATTATTGGGAGATTTTTTTCTACAGCTAGTGAACTACAATATGACTAGTGAGTTATAAAACAATAAGAAATCGCCTAAAGAAGCTCGGGAAAAGCTCGGGTATGAAGTGAAGAGAATTTCAAACATAATATTGGCTGTGGGTAACTTTGGCATTGAGTCTATACTCGGTCCTTGGTCCATACCAACTGAGATACCAACAAACAAACCACAAAAAAAGCGATTGTGTAACTGTCAATGTCAAATTTGACAATAAAAAGCCGCCCGCGCCCAACCCAAATCTAACCTATGTCAGAATTCTACATTGAATTAAACAATACAAAATAATTTCTATCATGTATATTATAATAGGTCTCTTAATATTAGCTGTTATAGTTGGTTTAGCCTTTGCCGTATATTATTCATCAGAGAAGCAAACTGTTTACACCGATTTGAAAGGTAAACATGTAGTTGTAACCGGAGGATCCAGTGGCATTGGCAAAGCTGCAGCAGCAGAAGCAGCCAGCTTGGGAGCCCACGTCACAATTATCGGTCGTGATGTTAGCAAACTGACCGCTGCAGTTACTGAGATAGTCGCGAAATGTAAGGACAAAGGGCAAAAGATACAATTCGCGGCCTTAGATGTAACATCAGATTACAACGCTATATCAAAATGTTTGTCCGAATTAGAAACTTCTGTGGGTCCAATTTTTATGCTAATAAATTCTGCCGGAATGTGCATTTGTGGAGAATTTGATAAAATGAAGGTTGAGGATGTTAAACAAATGATTGATTTGAACTACTTTGGCACGGCATATCCTACTAGGTATGTTTTACCTGGAATGAAGCAGAGGCGCGAAGGGATCGTCGTATTTGTAGCATCAGAAGCTGCATTCCTTGGTAAGTGTCAATTGCTACGTACTTTATTAGTGTTAAATTAAAAGTTACTGTAATGATAGTCAGTGGTCCTAGCTAGTGGTGTTTGCCTTGTAAACCCTAATCAAAAAATCAGAAATATTCTTTATTGTTCATCAAAAAGAACAACAATGAAAGATGTGAACTAAACAATTATTGGGATATCTTTATGTGATAGGTATTTGTGTGAACAGCCTAAATACTTCTGTCTTCACATGTTTGGTTGTTTGCCCTAGAGTTTTTTCCTTTAAGTCCATATTAGTTTCAAACTATAATAAACGGACCGGAGAGAGTAGAGAAGGTTGGAGGAGGCCTTTGCCGAAGGGCAAACAGGCAGGGAATTCAAAAGATGGGAGATAATAGAGAGATAATGTGTAACTATTCCTTGTTCAGCAAATAAAGGCTATTTTATTTATTTTATTACATATAAACGTGTGCTGACTTTCTTGTATATTTAAATTTTAGGCATTTATGGCTACAGTGCCTACAGCGGTGGAAAGTGGGCAGTTCGAGGCTTAGCCGAAACTCTATTCATGGAACTGCTAGGCACAGGGGTGCGGCTGACACTGGCCTTCCCACCAGACACAGACACCCCTGGTCTGAAGAATGAAAACTTGACAAAGCCTAAAGAAACCATGCTTATATCTGGAAGTGGTGGGCTGCAGTCAGCGGATATGGTGGGCAAGAAGATGGTCCATGATGCTATGGTAGGATCCTGTATATTTTACATATCTAAAGGTGCAATGGGTTCACCCAGCAGTTATTGAAAAATTGTAGACCCTGATCACTTTAGATCATATTATGGTTGCCAAAAAATAAGAATAGTAATCTTGAGGCCTTTCTTTAGTAACTTCTTTGATCCGAAACTTGATAGAAAAGTGTGACGAACATAGGTCTTGAGACACACCATTAAAAATTTGTAACTATATTTTGACAAAAGCTATTAACTCAAAAATTGCTTCTTAAAATGCGTAATATTATTTCTTAATAATTTTACGGTTTAGACTCACTTGTTTTTAGTCACTCGCGCGACATGTTTCAGAGAGCCTAGGTCTCCTTTCTCAAGCACTAACAGTGCAAACAGCATTCACGACGGTCTGAAACATGTCGCGCGAGTGACTAAAAACAAGCGAGTCAATACTATAAAATTATTTAATGTTAGTTTATATTTGAATGCTATTTTTAATCAAACTCGTAAATTACTTCTTCAATGTTAACCTGCAGAGCTAAGTTGGTCGGTTTTTTATCATCTGTCATCATGCCTGTCATGTTCTAACAAGTATGTAAGTGGTTCTAACAAGTATGGAACTTAGTTTATATAGGTAAACAAATTCGTACGCCTAGCGGCAAAACATAGCGTTCGCAATATGCTCTAACTATAAGACCAATACAATGTACCTATGTTATAACGAATAAATGCATTCTGATTCTGATTCTGATTCTTCAAAGGTTCATTCTCATATTTATTAAATGTTTATTTTTCAGATTGGAAGAAAGTATTCAGTATTTGGGTTCAGTGGTAACTTAATGTCTCTCCTGTTCTGCGGTTCCATAGACAGCTTGAGCCAAATACTGGTGCAAATATCCTGCATGGGGATTCTACGGACCGTCATGGTTGGTGTGTTGTTGTACTTTCACAAAATAGTATGGGATGGCTTGAAAGAGAAAAAGGAGACTCGAAAGAGTAAATAAGATAAGTCTCAATATTAACATTATTATACAGTAGGTAGGTAGTGGAGTTTCAATGCTTTCAATAGTCAGAAGTACTCCTGACATTTCTAATTTATTTTGGTATACATATTCACAAGTATTGATGTTATTACATATTTAACCATGTCATAATAAACTTTTAAGTTCACATTTTATTTAATATTTTAAAGAAGAGTTACTTAATAAAACTATTTTCACTTTCATAAGTATTCTTTAATATTGTTTAGTTTACATAAGCCAGCCACTTACACACCTGCTGCAGGGCCGATGTCGGACGCGTGAATGTAGGAGCAATTCTGGGATTTCTCTACACATAATGTAACTATTTTTCAGTGTTTGTGTGTTTATCACAGATCTTTGTTCCTGAGTTAAGGATGTTTTTCAGTGTGAAGCTGTGAACAGATGAATTTAATTCCTCCTCGCACCCCACTATTTTCAGTACACCTCGGTCCTACCATTGGTGCACATGAAATTATTGCACGAGAATACAGTAAATAATTGGGTAATGTGTGTTTCTCAATAGCTTTTAATGTTGTTATCGGTAATGGGGCAGAATTGAGGGTTCAATCCCTGCCCTGCAGCAGGTGTTTGGGTAGCCACCAATCAAAATCCCTTCAATTACCTACAGACATATAGTTGTAAAAACCTTTGGGTTCTTACCAAAAGGTGTTTAGCTTACATTACGCTTCTTTATCTCTAAGCATTACATGAGTTTTGTTGATATTGTATTTTAAAACCCCGAGCAACATATCCTTCATCCGACCTGAACCACACAACTATGGGGCCTGCGCCATTATCTGAAACAATAAAATTTTGAAGCATATAGGTAGCTATACAGGTATAGGTACCGGTACAGGGGGGCCTATTCAACTTGCCAGAGTGACAGCTGTGCAGCAACAAAGTTACATAAAAAGTGTATATTAGTTCTGTACCTGTAATCGGCGCATCAAGAGCAAAGTCCTGCAGAACTGAACCGTCGTTCAGCCGGTCTCCGCAGAGCCGCGCCGCTGACATTAGCAACCAGTCGCTGGGGCAGTTAAATATCTCAACTCCAGCTTGACCCGGGGGGATAACTGGTAAGCCGTCTGTAAACAATATGTACGAGTAGGTACAGGTCTATTCACAGTATTCACCCAAGATCGTATGAATGGATCGCATAAACGAACTAAATTACCTACTACCTACATATGTAAGTATGTGATAGACTTAGAATAGAATGTAGATGAAGCCTTTATGGTCCCTTGCAGCATACGTTCATGATCGCAAGTCGCAACATCACCCAGCATATTTGTATTAGAAAAACTCGTTACGACAATGCTATAATTTGCACGATTCTTACATGGATCCTCTATAAAGTAATCACAATCAGCTGGTCCAGTCACAGAATAATGCATGTATTCCGGGGGTGCGATGATGTCATTGACGTGTAATCAAATAAATATTTAGGTACTCCTTTATTTTTTAATTATTTTATTAGAACTTTTCAGTTGCCTATTACCTGAATCGTAATTGGTGATCCGCATAATGCCCGCATTCGTGTACGTGATGCTGCAAGACCCAGGCTCCCGTTCTATGCACATTGCATAATTAAGATTGTTCTGCAATTAAACACAGTGCTATTATTATTTGACTAACACAGTTTAGCTTCACTGAGATAATACAATTGAAGTAGGTATGAGGTCGACCATCGGCTGCACCACTCCACTATCTATTCCCAAGTGCTGGAAGTAGGTAAGCATTTTTTTTAGAAAGTAAGTACTGAATATCAAGTGTTTTTAAATCATTCGAAGGCTAACTGCAAAGACTATAAAGATACTTACTGTGTTTGACTACCTATCAAGGTTCAGTGCCCAGTAACCACTTGAAAGGGTGTAATTCCCATTTGTCCCCTCCCCACGTGACCGCCGCCACATGAAGCGGGGACAAATGGGAATGATTTATATGCAGCGCCTATTCCCATCTGTGCCTGGCGGTCGCTTATTAAGTTATCATGGGATCGACCACAACCTTCTGTATCTTCGGAATAGTGACCCAATCAACCATCGAGAGCACTTAAACCTAGGTAGGTACCTGCTTTTTTTAAATAGGTCCCTAAGTGTAAGTAATTAAGCTATGGTAAAAAGCAGTCCATACCAAATAAGATGGAGCTTTAGCTATTGAAGTGTCAGATGTGTCACGGTAGTTAAATGATTCCATGTATCCGATTGGTCCTTTGAAGTACTGAAGACACCCAGCCGGTGCCTCTAAGTCGTCGCTAGCGGATAGCTGCGACACCTGTGGCAAATAACGTCGCAATAAATGGATAGGTAGAATTCTTCGTAAGTGCCTACTAATACCGAATAGCAACACTATTATCTGAACAATGGTAGGCCTTATATCGTTGCAATAAGGAACCCAAATTGTCAGTTAACTGTGTCAACAATGGTAGGAACTGTGGCCCTTGAAAAGGCGTACCTACAAGAGGTACATAAAACTTGTATGATATCTACTTATACCCTTTTTTACTGGAGTCACAGTTTTTTTTTTACTTTTCTTTAACGATCAGGCGAAATGCCTAATGGTAAGCATTATAATTATTTAGCGTCGCCCGTACGACACAGTTTTAGAGATCCGTTTATAATTAATTATGTAAATATTCCGTACCTTAATGGCAAACAATCGGCTTTCCGCCGAAGCCGTTTGGATGGACAAGGTGATTGGCCCATTCACATCACCAACCTCGACGTAAACTGAAAACATGAATATTTAAAAAAATACATACGATATATTTTTTGGGGTGATTTTTTATTGAAGTTTGACGTTGGTAGACCTATTATGAATGTTTATAAAAAAGGAGGATACTACACCCAGGAATGCTTGAACCTTTTACTGTTGAACATACCGTGAAGGCCGGTGTTGACGCCGCACAGAATGGGCATCATGCTGTTCACATTCTGTCCTGATACTACGAATTGATCCTGCTCACATGACCCCGCAGTCGGCGGTAGGAGCTGAAACAATCATTAAATAAAATATGGACTATTTTCACATAAACGTTTTACACATAAACTCAAGCACTCAAGGTTGGTTTTCGGTATGAGTTCCGAGTGGCTTGTTTCAACAAGAAGATTAATTCCGATGCTTTTTAAACATTCAGATAAGTAAAGCCTCGAATTTTGTTGGTACTGATAGTTACTGTCAAAAAAAAATAGGATCGAGAAAAACCGTTAGGTACTTACCTATACTTATCCTGTATTAAGCATTAGCTTAAAGCATTTCCCGGCGGTTCGCCTTTCACGCCTTTGTGAGCACGCATGCAATGTTTTAAACACGGAATTTTATTAAGAGTATATACCTACGTGTAATTTACCTCAAAATTAAAGAAGTCCAGACGAATCTGTTTAATGTCCTCTGAAGTTTTGTTGACTGTTACAGCACAGGCTAATCTCTCAGAGCTCGGATCGGGAAAGCCTGGGTTAACAAACCACCCTGTAGGCGCGGCGGTGGCGTCATCGCAAGAAATCTGAACTGAACATTGAGAGCATTAGAATAATTCTCGTATGGGGAACGAATAAAATCTGACTAAATATACTCATGGACAAAAGAGGAACGCAAAAAAAAAGGTTTACTTACTGGCCAGCAACCTTATTTTTGCGTTCTTGTATTGGCGTATCAATAAAATTCCGGCAAATTCGAAAATTATTAAGGGTGACTTGGAGAATTTCGGGACTTTTCTGGCGTCGAAAATTGTTGGTCATGTCTAACATGTCAGATCAGATCGCAATCTATTTTAAGCGGTGTTTAATCAGTGACCGGATCCAGGAACCTGTCACTAAACTCTAATGGAAGACGAGGAAAACGCTCAGGCCAAACAGTTACTTCGGGATCCTTATCAAGAAAGATATAAATGCATAATCGCAAACATTGAACTATTATTACTAACGTATAGAACCGGCACACAGAACCAGTATTTTGCGCCATGAGTTGCTGCCGTTTTGGCATCAAACCATAAAAGCAAAGCGTGAATCTCGCGACCTAAACGCGTAAGCGCCATGAAGTTTACGGCGCTTACGACGTTTTGGTCACGTGGTACAGGTTGTAATAGCGACAATTTCATTGTTTGGCATGTCGTCTCTATAGTACGAGTAATATTATCTCAATGATCGCAAAGCAGTATGTAGGTACTGTTTCACCTGGCCTTGGCTACTTATAAATATAATATAAATCTAGTAAAATTACGCTCGGTGCCCCTGTTGCGGTCCTCAAACGTACCTATTCCGAACCCGCAAACTCAGTAAGCCAGTCAGATGATTGATACTCACTCACGCAACATACCCCATAGCCATCAGCACAACTGCCCATCGGCAGTCCTCCAGTATTAACACAATCATACTCATGCAGGCACGTTCCTTCCAACCCACTGCTCGACGTACAAGCGACGTGATCAAACTCCACTACTTCAAACACTTCTAGAAACTTCTTCGTCTTCTCGTTGTTCAATTGTTTTTTTTGTCTTGGCCGCAATGCTGGACACCTTTTTCTTATCACTTTTCGTTTTTGTTGAGTATGTCTAAACAAGTTTATGTTGTGAATAGTGTTGTTATATTGGTAAGTTCGTAACAGTTTATTTTTTGGTTTCTCAATCGTCAATTCTTGGTAATTTTGGGGAAAAACTTCGCCTTTTCGATAGGTATAGTCAAGCGAAGTTTCATCAGTAGCGTTTGCGGCGTTCGTAATACCTCTCCATTCATTTATCGTCCTATTATAGATCGATGACGGCATATATCGGTGTTCAGCATCTTGTATGTAGTTACGTCTAAATGTATTTCCTTTTTCCGGGACTGGATTTGAGCGGTTTTCGAATATCGTCGCTGAATACCATCTTTCTCCA
Source organism: Cydia strobilella (assembly GCF_947568885.1). NCBI lineage: Eukaryota > Metazoa > Arthropoda > Insecta > Lepidoptera > Tortricidae > Cydia > Cydia strobilella. The sequence continues at coordinate 12,544,221 of NC_086050.1, forward strand.
TTTATCGTTGTAATTATGGAAATAATAATCAGTCGATTGATTTGTTGACCCATGTTGTATCCTTAGGTAAAAATACGCTCGATATGGTCACCTTTTAGTGTGTGATACAATATTAAAAAATTAAAACAGTCCTCTATTCGTTCATAAATACAATTCGCACTTCCTATTTATGAAAGAAGGTACGCGTATGCCCGAAGGTACGAGTGCAAGTCCAACTGCACTTTGCGATGCACTTGACGGATTCCGTGGGGAAGCCATGGCGGATGTAATGTACGTAATTAAATGTTTAGAAAATGCTTTGGTTCGTTAATTCGTTCCACATGTCCGTTGACCGCAAATAGTATATTGTCATTTATAGTAATTTAGTGTAAGATAAGGCGATGGACACACGAAGCGTTGCGTCGCGCTATCGCGTACTTTCTTTTTTCAAAGAACCTAGCTGCAGTGCCTCAGGAAACCTTGGCATGAAGCTTATTCCAACTTCTGTCTCTTGTGTATGGTACGCTCCCTAGATCCCAAAAGTAGTTTTGTTTTGGAACCGTCTTTTTGTTTTAAAAAATGTTGAAATTTGTACTAAGGCCTCTGGTGACAAGAAGATATGAGCTAACATCAGATGAATTTTTGAACTTAGGCTGGTGGAGGGGAAAAAGTAAGTGATACTTAAATATGAGCTCGACTGTTTTAACTGAGATATTTAGGTAAGACATCAAGGCCGTGTCGTAGGTTTGGCCAATCCATGATCATCCTGGCCTAATTTCGTCAACTATCTAGGCGATGTGGCCTGTCGGTGATTAATTAGTCCAGGTTACTGGCTACTTGGGTAGGAACAGGTAAATAAAGGTCAGTAGGTACTTACAGGTGCCTGTCGGGCATTAAATTTAGAGCAGTTGTATCTTGCTTAGCTAGAGCTAATAGTTGAGACAGAAACAGTAGGTACTACTTATAGGCTTAGTTAGGGTAGGTATAACTTTGGCCTCAGAGCCGTAATACTATGGACAAGATATTGTAGACGCAACTGACTGCTGAAGTAGATGGCGCCATAACTTTTTAACGTTACTACCTAAGTAAGGATGAGGTGTCAGGTAATAAAGTAACGTTAAAAAGTGAAGGTTCATACAGCGCCATTTGTGTAATAGTAGTAAAAACATATTTACAAATTGGATATATACAACACAGCAATTTACAAGTTAGGTCCTTTGGGTCGACGCTGGATTGTGTTACATAATAGATAAATAAATAGACACCACTCCCCCAAGTCCCCATAGATATACTTGAAAGTTATTGAGGTCCAGTTCACGATATTTCGTGAACTCCACCTCACTAGCATATAGCATACCGATTTGCTGACTTCTGTTCGGATGTGGGTCCTAAGTGTAAGGCCTCAGTGGATGCTCGAGTACGTGCAGCGGGGAGGAGAGGCCTTGCCTTAGTGCACGCTGCTCAAATCACTTGTTAGCCCGACGCTACGCTGTATGCCCCGCCGAACGCTCTGCTTCAAGCGTCCACTCAGGCCTTACCTTACACTTAGTGTCTCTTATATATTATACGTATTAAGCTTTAGTGAGCATTTTACGGCATTCAGGCCTAGTAGGTGGTTACTGGAAAGCAAGTATGTACTATGTAGGTGAGCAATGAGAATTAATGACCGGTACACAACAGCTGCGTGGCATTTTACTGAGTTGGCATACGTGTTGTCTAACGTGGTGACGGGTTTAGGTCACATATTCGCGCAGACATTTACCAAGAAAGACAACCTCCCGTACCTAATATAGTACAGTGAGGGTAATTTGTATCCCTACCTCAAAAGAAAACACCGTCCGAATGCGAGTCGGACTCACGCACTAAGGGTTCCGTACCATTACGCAAAAAACGGCAAAAAAAACGTTTGTATGGGAGGCCCACTTAAATGTTTATTTTATTCTGTTTTTAGTATTTGTTGTTAGTATAGTGGCAACAGAAATACATCATCTGTGAAAATTTCAACTGTCTAGCTATCACGGTTGATGAGATACAGCCTGGCGCCAGACGACAGACAGGCAGACAGCGGAGTCTTAGTAGGTAATAGGGTTCCGTTTTTACCCTTTGGGTAAGGAATCCTAAAAACATACAACCGAATTGAGAACCTCCTTTTGAGATTTGGAAGTCGGTTAAAAACTAAACCCAACCCGGCCTAATAAACTCGTGTGTGTTTGTTTTTGTCTGTCCGTCTGTCACAACCAATTTGCTCCGAAACTACTGGATCGATTGAGTTTAAATTTGATACTTAAATAAATAAATTTTAACTTTGCGGCCATTTTTGAGGGGTAAGTAAATTAGAAATCTAAAAAAAATTGTACTTATAGCACATTTCACCCTGTAACTATTAATGACACAAACCTGCACACTTGCACAGACCAAATTCCATGGGGTCGCTAAAGGCCAGTCCAGAAGGGATGATCAAATCGACCGATTTGATCAGAAAAGAAATTAACGTCAATCTCCAATTTAATCACCAATTTTATATTTATGGTGAATATGGTGATATTTGAGCGCTCTACCTAAATTTAAAAAAATGTCCCCAAACTCGATAGTATTCAGCGTCTTAAATTAGTATTGTTGCGTCTGCATCTCCATTTTATCGGTAATATCGGACATAATCGGCGAGCAAAATTGACGTTTGCGTCCCCACCACCTGATATGATCAGACAATTAAATCAGATTGGCGAGAAATTGTTCACGTCTGGCCTTAACACAGCCACAACTTGTAGTAAGATATATGTCTGGCCTCAAACAATAATGCAATAATAACGCCAGAGAACAAGGCGGGTGCGATTAAAGTGCCAATTACACACGTGCTTCGACGACAGACAAAATAGCCAATGAAAATATAATGCATGATTCAGGTGGCTAATTCGACGTGTTTAATGAGGGCTCGTGACATACTAATACCTACACCATATCCGCTTTCGTGAATAGATTCGGTGTCAGAAGAATGTAAAATATTTGGTATTCGAAATAAATCTTCTCATGGTCCTCAAGTTAAAGTGTCAAAGGCTTAGGGGGTAGTAGGTACTATGTAATATAGTGAGTTAATTGATATAGTTTTAGGCATATAGGCACTTGTTAAGTATATTTAACCAAAAAGCATTCATGCACATGCACACGAGAAATACTCTTATGTACCTAATTCCTATAGGTTTAGGTAGGTAATACATATTTCAAGTTTTTAAAGCGGGTACCTATACTTCTACCTATTAATCCAGTACCTACTTTAATGCAAAACAAAGACATCTTCAGTAGGACCGAGGACCGAGTTATACATCTGGGGGCACGGCAGTGACTCTTTGACTATAAAAATGTAAGTGCATGGACCAGATTCATAAAAATCACATTGTAAAACAAGGACAAATAATGCACTTGCAAACAACATAATAAGTTGCGCACATGAACGGCTGATAAGAGATTACATAAATGCACGGACTTGACTATGACAAACTAGGCGATCTTGCTCTACTTTTTAACGGATGACGGATACTTAGGGGCCCAATTTGACGTTGATTTTGTCAGCTCGAGACATCAATAGTAGATTGTGTCACAAGGGAGCAAAATGACATATTTATGACGAGGGCGTATCTTGAACGAAGCGAAGGATTCTATAATTGAATCCTGAGCGTATCGAGGGATTCTAAAATAGAATCCTAAGCGTAGTGAGGGATTCATTGTGATACCGGATAACACCTAAGGTGGAAATAATTTTGCTACCATGTGACACATACTGCTTTTCACATCACCCATGAGGAAATTGTTATGTTCCAAAATATGAGCTAACCTAAAAATATTGTACGCGAAAAAGAAAACAAATCGTGTTCTAGAACAGAAGTGCCACTTTAATCCCTCCTAGCGGGGAAGAAACAGCCCTTTTTCGAATAGCTGATGTGAAAAAATCTTATGATTTATGACCATACCTGGGGGCCTAGCCAAAATAACGACCGTACATCGACAAACGCTAAACGAAAAAAATGTATCCGGATGACAGATGCTACGAAAAGTCACGTGACTATTTCTATTTATTACTTACTTATTTAAGTTTCGAATGTTTTGATTGGCGTTTTCTATTAACGATTGCCATTTCAGCTATTTTATTACCCGCCTCTCTATCACTTTCTCATTCGAGCGATAGAGAAGCAGATAACGATATTTCGATTTACGCGACAGATCCTCTGCTATCGTGCGGGTTTTTCGAACATACTCACTAAATCACCTGAATTGTGACATTTAATTGTGACTCATCAGAAATGATTCCCATTTTCGTACCACAAAAAAAACCGGCCAAGTGCATGTCGGACGCGCGCACCGAGGGTTCCGTACTTTTTAGTATTTGTTGTTATAGCGGCAAACACATCATCAAACAGAAATACATCATCTGTGAAAATTTCAACTGTCTAGCTATCACGGTTCATAAGAAAGATACAGCATGGTGACAGACAGACAGACGGACAGCGGAGTCTTAGTATTAGGGTCCCGTTTTTACCCTTTGGGTACGGAACCCTTAAAAGAAAATCCTTACCTTAACCTACTGACATACCTATCGTCATACTCACATCCGCTTGCAAAAAGTTATGTGGTCTGAAGTCTGGTCCTATTATGCATAGGCTATTTCATGTCTACTAAACATGCAAATGAGTGCATAAGTGCATGCATAAATAGGCCCAACACTTAATTGTCTCATATAAAATCTGGAACGCTAATTTATCTCACCATTAATTGGCCGTGTAAATGTCTCCTAAATACACTGCTGTCTAATTTTTTGCAATTTTGCAAATTAGGTTTGTAATGGGTTTGTATTGTATGAGTATGATGTAATGTCAATTGATCTATTACATAGTTACATACCTTAATTACCTATATCCAACTTCGATTCACGCGTGTGGGTTGGGTAGGGGTATATACCGTATATATACCATGTATACCTACTGTATATGATTGCATGCATACATACATACATACATATAATCACGCCTATTTCTCGGAGGGGTAGGCACCACGGATTTCCACTTGTTACGATCCTGACATACCTCTTTCGCTTCCTTCACTTTCATAACATTATTTGTATTTGTATGATTGCAGTTCAATATTATTACTTAGTACTTACATTATTTATTTTACTGCAGAGGCCAGGAAATGGCAATTCGTGGATGAGATTCGACAAAGCAGAAGACGATTCCACGATTTTCCTGCCGAAGGAATAATGTTTTTCTCCAAACATGCGAAGAAATAAGGTAAAATAATTAATAATTAGGTATTTAAGCATCAAGCATCTCACGAATCGAACCTTGAGAACTTTCACACTTGGAGGATCTAGAATTGATTGAATTTCCGAATATTATGAGGTAACGTTATGTTATATATATGAAGTAAAATATTGTTCATCCCTGGGGAACCCTGAGGCTTCAACTTGCTACGCAAAATTCATAAAAATCTGTTTGGGTATCTGTTACCTAGTTTTGCCGTGAAAAAATAAAAAAGAGTGACAGGTAAGCTCGCTACCGTGAACCGGACAATAAGTCTTACCACGCCCTAGATCAGAAGTAGACAGTTACATGGGCGTTATCATTATCACACATGGCCCTTTGCACAGTGTGTGTTGTCATTGACGAAGTATAAAAGCCTTAGTGGGCCCAAAGGCGCTACATATTCGTACCCGAGCTTCCGACGTCGAGCAATGTCTTTTAAAGTGAGTATTATGAAATACTTCTTTGTTTGAAATGTTTTGTAATATCAATCCCTATTAATATGATTAATCCCAAAGTAGATCCGTACGCGGCGGGAAGAAGTTGACTCGAGACACAAAATTGAAGAAATTTGAACCTTAGGTATATGTAATTCTATTTTAAGTTCAAATTTCTTCAATTTTATCTCGAGTTATCAACTTCTTCCCGCCGTGTACCTACTAAATTTGGAAAATCAACTTTATTAATTTCTGTCTGTCTTTCTGTCCGTTACCTCCTCGCACAAACCGCTGCACCGATTGATGAAATTTGGTAGAGACAAATAGAGATAGTTTCAGTCTTTAAGATATTAAAATTATTTGATAAGATATATGATATAGATATATATAGATATATGATAGATGTATATATGTAAGTCCATAATAAGTCCACAAAATATAAAAGAGCCATTTTACTCTACGCAAATTTGCTATTGGTTTCCACATACATAAACGGAGTCCTTTCAGATCGTTATCTTCGCCTGTGTGGCCTCAGTCTGCCAGGCTGCAGGCATCCTTGCTCCTGTCGCCTACGGCGACTACCCTTACAACAACTATCCGACCCAACCTGCCATCGCCTCGCACCAGTCGAATATATGGAGGTCGCCTTATAACCTTGGACAGGTACCTATTACATACTTTATTAGTTAATAATGTATCTATTCTGGTTCCTATCGTCTATAGTGGCGGCTACCCTTAACAACTAGCCGGCACAACCGGCCATCATAGTCATCAACAAATCATGTTCTATGTATTTAGCATACGGCGGCTACTCTTACAGTGTTAACTGTGTTAAGTTCAGCTTCCCGGCCCAAATTTCGCCAAACACCGGTCAAATATACCGAGATCGCCTTTAAACCATGGACTGAATGTGAGACATCATATCAGACGAAAAATGTCCACTTCTGGACATGGCTGATGATATTAATACAGTCTCATTTAGTGTCCTTCTGTTTTATTTAGTTTTAAGGTTCAGTTCTGAGTAATGAATTTCGAACGTATGTATAGGTATATACCTACTTGGATTATCCTTGCTTGCGTTATGTATAATATAATACAATACAAATCCTCTTTATTGCACAACCTCAAAATCAATTTACAAGGAAACACACATAATACCTATTACATAGACAGAGGTAAGCAAAAGGCGGCCTTATCGCCAAAGAGTGATCTCTTCCAGACAAGCAGTCAGAATCTGATCAGTGATTACGTAGGTACTAACTCCATATTTCTTTCAGATATCTACATATTCAAAGGCAATCGATACACCATTTTCAAGCGTGCGCAAATCCGATGTGCGTGTTAGCAACCCCGGACTAGCGGTCGGTGGACTCGGCTTGGCTTCGGCGTACCATGGTATACCCGCGTACCACGGTCTGGCCACGCCGGCCTATCATGGCCTACCAGTGACCACGGCGTATCATGGAGCTGTAGCTGCGCCACTGGTGTCCCATGTCGGCGTTTCTCCGTATGCTGCTCCTGTTGCTAAAGTGAGTTTAAAGTACTACAGTCTAACACCCATACCCTGGGACGCGCGCCATTCAAGGTTCAACGCCAGTGACTACAGTGCTTTTGCATTGGGTTTCATAGTCTAGCACCTAGCACCCATGAACCTGGCTACCCGAATAGGCAGATAACGAAATCTCGATTTTTGATGTTCGCAATACTAAGTTAATGAATAAGTTATAATAAAACCTCGCGAATATGTTTAAGCTTGTATTGTATTTAAAAACCTGTCATTAATTACTTATATTAAAATAATATCTATGTTTCAGGTGTCAACAGCTGGTGGACTTCTCGGCGTAGCATATTCCGCGGCTCCCGCTGTCTCTCACATGACCTACAGCAACGGACTTGGCCTGACCTACGCATGGTAGACCTACGCTCTGTAAATTATGTTCAAATGATGATTACCTACTGTAAAAATTAGATCTTAAGTGAGCTCAAAGATTCCTCTTAATTTATTACCAGATAGTTGTAACATAGTAACTTATTATTGAATACATTAATTTTATTATTGAAATATTTCGTCGTTTTTTATTATTTTTTAAACACAATGCCATGGAGGGATAGAAGGGTGACTAATGATTAGGGGTACCCATTCCTTTCTCAGCATCTAGGTGCAATGCAAGCGAGCGAAAGGCCTAGCACATATGCACACCTAGATTTTAATTTGCCGCCATTGACATTTTCCAGTGTACCGTGTGCTATTGCTTAATATAGGTACAATACATAATTATTCTCTTTGGCTTTTGCATCTTGCCTGGCCCTGGCCGGTTTAGCGAAGGCATGGTAATTTTCACATCACCTATTCGAAAAAGGGTTTTTTCTTCCCCGCTAGGAGAGATCAAAGTGGCACTTTTCTTTCCTGCTAAGAGGGATCAAAGTGGCATTTTGCTGTTCTAGGACACGATTTTTTTATCTTTTTTGCATACAATTTTTTTGGTTTAATAATATTTTTGAACATAATAATTTCCTCATAGGTGATGTGAAAAGCAGTATGTGTCACATGGTAGCAAAATGATTTCCGCCTTGGGCGTTAACACTTAAATCCCTCACTACGCTCAGGATCCAATGTACGCCCTCGCCGTAAATATGTCATTTTGCTCCCTTGTGACACAATCTACTATTTAGTCATAATGTAACAATCGAATATTGAACGAAAAAATGAATAGAGATAAATTGTGGTGTTTTCGATAAAGAGGGACCTTATTGTCGATGGCGCTTACGCCATTATTAAGAGTCCTTATTCCTACAAACGAGCGTACTTTGCAAAATGCATCCTTTTTCATTCAACATTACGACGTAACTAATTGTATTTATTCAAAACCTGTTAACGTTCTTAAATAATCATTTCCTAAACTAGCGGCTGAAATAGTTAGTTTTCATTTTCTCTTTTTAAACCTAAAATAAATGAGTTTTCTTGGGAGTATTTTTCAAAATTTGCAGTGAGAAGTGTCGTTTCGGTTGTCAATTTTGCAGTAAACAAGAATAATTTGATACATGAATGATTACAATTCAATTCACCATATCTTGTACGAGGGGCTGAAATGATTGAAAATCAAAGATTCATTTTAAAAAATTGATAAAATACCTTCCGAGTTTTCTTCATTTTTTCGGTGAAAACAGGGTCGCATTATATTTTTTTATCGCAAATTGTACTTATTATATTTTGCCCTCAAAATAATATTATAGCAGACTGTAACTTCATGTGAACCCATAAAAAAAATCATAACTATAGGACCTATTTTGCCGTAAATTGAAATATTTATAAAAGACGTATAAATCACGCTGCACAGCACAGACGCTGCGCGCTCAGTCTCCGCCGCAGTGTTGTCTGAATAGGAAGATTTTCCGCCGTCCCTTTGTCGTCCCTTCCGAACTACCGTCCCTTTTGGGCATCAAGAGTCCAGTATAAAAGATTTTGAAAATCTTTACCGACATCGTCCATCGACGGTAAATATCGAGTACCTAAGTAGCATTTGCCTGTGTATTTGTCTATACATCGATCATTTGCCTGTTTTGAAGAAGCCTGATGTACTAACGACACACTAACATTGATTGACTGTTTGCATTGATCGCAGGTACACAAATTATGATAAAAATGTTCCAACTTTGTTTTCGTTTCGTCCCATTGGTGATAAAAACCGTCCCTTTCGTCCGAAACTGGGGATCCGCCGAGCGCGCTTAGGGGACGGACCGATTGTGTCCGACCGACTGTCACGTCAGTCACGCACGTCAATACGTCATTACGTCATTGACTGTCAAATTTAATGTGTCAGTTGTGTCAGTGTCAGTGCTCATAGTGCTGTCAAGTGACAAATAGAGGTTGCTCGTTCTCGACGTTCTCGTTCGATAGGCCGTAAAACAACTTCCACTTTCATTGCCAAGTCCCTGTTCAAATAAAATTACCTGTGTTAAAATCCGCATATAAATAAAGATAAACCGGTGACTTAAATTGAAAGACCCATTGAGTGTACTACTGTTTGATCACGTCTATGTACATTTTATCGATAAGAGTGTTGTTTTAGTGTACCAAAGCGGTGTAATAGTAGTATTAGTCGTTCTAGTGTTCAGTGAACATGTCTGATAATGAGTATGATGGTGAAGCTACCTGGGTGCCTTATCGGGACCGCCCTGAGTGGAAAGACGTGACGCCGGTTCCTGAAAATGATGGGCCAAGGCCTGTTGTGGTCATTGCTCATTCTGAGAAATGTATGTATCATGTCATGATTACACTTCAAATGTAATTTCATTCACTACAGAGCTATAAAAATAGTAATCAGTTATGATCTATTTTTATGTTAGTAGGTACAAGGTGGTACAAAGTTTAACATTTAATTTTTTTATTGATTATGTTGTTTAAAGGCAAATAAATTGCTTTTAAAACTGTGTGCACACTTGCAGTTTATCCTATTGTGCTTATTCACCTTATAAAACAAAGACCCCTGACGCATCTGTCTGTTTGTGTGTATGTATGTTTGCAATAAAAACTACTGAACGGATTTTCATGCGGTTTTCACCTATCAATAAATTGATTCTTGAGGAAGGGTTTAGGTTTATCATTTGTTACCCTGTGCAAAGCCAGGGTGAGTCGCTACTAGTTGTCGTAACTATGTATTCATAACTTTCAGTTGAAGATGTGTACGGGTACTTTAGGGCAGTACTGCAGAGCAACGAGAAGTCTGAACGGGCCTTGAAACTGACAAAAGATGCAGTTGAACTTAACCCAGCAAACTACACTGTGTGGCAATACAGGTATTTTATTTTGTGTTAAAAGTTTTTGATGAGACAAATTCTTGAATAAAAATTAACCATATAAAACAGCCATACTCAACCCACCTTTTTTCACCTGCGGTCCCCCAAGCTTTTTTAGTTAGCCTGCTAGGTGATCCTCGTATAGGTCCTTGCCATTTGAATGTCATCTAACCAAATTCATGTCTACAAGGTCCGTCTTTGTGGCCCGCGTAAAAATAACCCTAAAAAGGTTTGGTATGGCTGATATAGAAGTTTAAATAAGAAAAGAGAGAAAGAGACTTAGTTTTGCTTAAATGCGTCTCTATAAACTATTCTTTATTTGAACAAAAGGTCTTTAGGAATTAAGTTGTCTCCCTGTGTGTAAGGCTTGTTAGTATTGTTAAGTACATATCTATAAGTGGCCATCTAAAGCCTCTGAATGCTTAGATTTAACATATCAGAATTCAAACAAATCACAAACCTATCTTTATTTCTGTAGCCTACCTTTCTTTTAGTATTCCTTTGATTTATTATGATATTTAAAATCTGTATTTTAATGTTTCAGGAGAGACTTGCTGAAAGCTTTGGGGACAGATTTGAGACCTGAGCTAGATTATGTTGAATCAGTTATCACACATTCACCCAAGAATTATCAAGTGAGTAATCACTATACTTTATTTTATAAAACAAAGTTCCCCGCAGCGTCTGTCTGTTTGTGTGTATGTTCGCGATAAACTCAAAAACTGCTGAACGGATTTTCATTCAATTTTCACCTATTAATAGTGATTGAGCCAGCCTCTTTCTCAACTGATCGCCTCCATGTAGTACACGGCCTCCCTGACCGTCTACTGCCAGCCGAATTCCAGCGGAGACCCTGCTTGGCCAGATGGCTGTCCGGCCTACGGAGTACGTGTCCGATCCAACGCCACTGGACTGCACTGGACTGGACTCAACTGGAAAGAGCTGGAAGTAGCCGCGCAAGATCGTGACAAATGGAGGATTCTTTTGCGAGCCCTATGTCCCTAATGAGGGATAACAGGAATACATCATCATCATCATCATCAATAGAGTGATTCTTGAGAGTTTAGGTGTATAATTTGTTAAGCCCTATGTACCCGTGCGAAGCTGGGGCGGGTCGCTAGTTTAAACTGAACTTAAATACCTATGTCTAAATGGTTTGTTATGTTTTTGAATGTCTGTGTGTATGTTTTGTCAATGTTATATAAAATAACAACAACAAATATAACTTTCCAGGTGTGGCATCACCGGAAAGTTCTAGTGGAATGGCTGCAAGACCCATCGCAGGAGCTGGCCCTGACGAGCGACGCCTTAATACAGGACCCCAAGAACTACCACGCCTGGCAACACAGGCAATGGGCTGTCAAGACCTTTGGGTATGTTCTGACTAACCTCGTAATTGCCACATCTAATTTATACCACTCGCAGTATATGTAGTAAACCTTAATTTAATGGAATGAATGTGTATTTTAAACTTTACCTATGGGTTGCAGGGACCGGACAACCCTTTCCGCGATAAAACCCTTTCAATGGGCGACACTTAAACACGGCTAACACATTGAAAGACTTTCCCTTTTGAACTGCAAGCCCATTCATACCCCTACCTTTGACTAACCCTTACCGAAAAGCTAACCAAAAATAAGGGTTACCCTTATCTTTAAGCGCTTTTTATAAAGGTTTCCCTTTGCGTGAAAGAGACAGGATTAGTATATATCTACGGTAGTGTATGAAAAGGAAAGAAAATACGTGCCTAGTCAAAGAACGCCGCCGTCGCCGCCGACGATCGCTCGGATTCGAAGTAATGTGTGCTTTATGAACAAGGTAGACGACTTAAATTAGCACGCTTATATGCTAAAAGGGAATCCCTTTATAAGGCTAACCCTTATAAGCAATATGCAAGGTGTTGGTGAGCGGATGATAAGGGTTTTGTAAGGGTATTTGTGCTACCGATTACTCAAATGTGGTAGCTTTATATAAGGGTTTTTAAAAGCAAAACAAAGGGTTTCGTCTGTGCAAAGGGTATGGTGAGTTAAGCCTTATGCAATACCCTTATAAAACCCCGATAAGGGATAGCGGGCCGATCCCTGATGGGTTGTCATGTATGTCAGTTGGTGGTGGACAAAATGTTAAAGAAAGTTGGATGTGATAGTTTCTGCACCTTTTTAGAGAATTTTGGGGACTTTTTCATTTTTTTTGGGGGCTTTCGATTTGGCCCTGCGTGGTCATACATTTGCGCCGATAAATACAAAAATATTTGTCATGACACTCATGACTTGTATGCAAAATGACCTGCGCACACCTTAAGCAAAAAAGCACTTGGTCGACCCTCCAAAGGGTGCATCCATTAATTACGTCACACGAATTTCTAGGTTTTTGACCCCTCCCCCTCCTTGTCACACTTGGTCACATTTGGCAAACCCCTCCCCCTGGTGTGACGTCACATTTTTTTAACGAAATCGGCAAATCGAATTAAGTTTTATTAATATTTTATCAAAAATTTTTTTACAAAAGAAATATAGTAATTTTAAAACCCAAAACTGATTAGGAAATCATCGATTATCGTTCTTAAAACTTGGTATTCAAAATATTTGAAATGAAAAAGTGTTATAAAGTAGAACCTTTCCAGACTGTACGACCGCGAAATGGACTTCGTGGACAACCTCATCACCCAAGACGTGCGCAACAACTCCGCCTGGAACCAGCGATACTTCATCATGAACAACCATCTCGGCTGGTCAGACATGAACGTGCAAAAAGAAATATGCTACACTATGGAAAAAATCAAATATGTCAAAAATAACGAGAGCGCTTGGAACTATTTAAGAGGTCTATTACTACACGATAAAAGGGGACTTAGTGGAAATTGCGTAGTGACAGGGTTCTGCGAGGATTTGTATAAAAATAAGTGTCGTTCGCCGTTCCTTCTCGCTTTTATTCTAGATATTTGTGACGAGGCTATTAAGAAGGATGAAATAGGTTGCCTACATAATCCTACTAGAGGTGTAGCGCTGTGCGAGGATCTGGCGACGAAGTACGATAAAATTAGAAGCAAGTATTGGAACTATATGTCTGAGAAGTTTAGAAAAGCGAAGGATGAGTTAGCTGCTAAAAATGAAGATGGCGATAAAGTTGAGCGAACAATTTAATTTCCTTTAAAATATTTTTTTCTATGTGAAAACTCCGACAAAACCTTATTGGTATGATGGAGGTACAAAAATATTTATAGTTTCTCTAGCTGACCAAGAATTGAACCCTGTACCTCAGTTTACGAAACCAAACTCGTATCCTTTCAACCACCGGAATGAAAGTGAAAATATCGAATTTATTCTTCGCGTAATTAAATTTGTTTTACAATTAAGAAGGTATTATAATTTGATAGTTAGATCAATCTTAATATCACGCTGCTCATTTTTATATTTATACCAGCCGTAGAAATACTTTAAAAGCAAAGTGCTAACTAAAAACAAATTAATTTTGAATATTTTATGCTGTAATTGCCTTATTAGTTTTATCCAAGAGACATATGTTTGTATTTTCCCCTTTTTTGGCATGTCTTGTTTTTCATATACCTACTCTTTATCTCTGTTCAATAAAATGAAATTTAAACGAAAAGCTTTTAATTTACATGGCATTTTAACATTTTGAATGCGGCAAAAACAATGTTTTAAAACTGCCAACGTTATAGTCAATTTAAATTACGATCTTATAAGCGAACCAAAAGGATCATTTTAAGAATATAAAAACACATTTGTAGAGTTATTTATTACACATTTTGTTGGGTAAGGATCTAAGCGTCTCGGCAGCAGGTCTGTGTATCGTTGGAGCACATATTTTGGGTGTCTTGATGATGTCGGTCCATCATTCCGAGGTAACGGTGCACGTCGGCGCGAAGAGCGCGGGTCACCACCTAAAATGAGTTGTATATAAATTGTACATAGATCGACCTTATTAACACTAATAGCGAGTCCGGCAAACCAATTTAGTCAGTAGAAAAAAGAGTGAAATTAAACATTTAGGTATAAGGGACCCTTTACGCTTACATTTTTCTGCCTCCTTTTTTTACTGACTATAGTTTGATCGCGCCGGCAATTTTTTTTCTCTCGTACTCTGCCAACCGTACTAAACTACTAAAATAAAAAAGAAATTAGAGGCAAATAGTTTGTTAGACAAAAATTGACTGGTGTTTAATCAGGTGGTATATTCGGAAACGTAACGTTTTGATAGGCTTGCGTGGGGATATAGATCCAACACGTAGAGTCCCCTTGGAGAGCTTTAATGTCATGTAGAACGCCTGCTGGAACCCGTTCACAGGTGCAACAATAGACACCCATGAACCGGTCGCAGCAGGCATTGGGACTATTGTAGAAAAAGTGAACAGTATACCGGTCTATGGATTGAAGTTTGGGTGGAAAATGAGACTGGGCTATTGTATATAAGTCTGGACACCTGCCATAACAATGCTAACACACGTTATCGAGGCAGGTGCCTTGCCGCTGACTAGATGGGCCCCTGAAACTGCCGTCGTGAAGACGACCAGGAGCAACACCGGTGTGGGAGGCTCGGGGATGTCGAGAGGTGTGTGCCGCTTTCTACCCAGTGACTGATGTTATAACAGCCACTGTGCCAACTCGCGTCTATATATAGCTCTTACGACTGCCCTCTGGACGGCCAATGAAGGCAAGCCAGAGCTGAGAGTCCTGCAGGTCCCCTTGGGGTCCACTCCGACCGACGAAGTCACGCCGGAGACGGAGACTCTGACCGACTCTCTGGAGCACTCGGGTCTGTGGGGTCGTCACGCCCCAACAGCTCGCCAATCCGCCCTATCGCTCTAAAAGGTCTTCCATTTGTATTTTGAATATTTATATTGACAAATCAAAATTAAGTTTTTCTTTTTAGATTTATGCGCGGAACGCTGACCCTAACCCTTAGTCCAAAACTGTACCTTGCAAAAGCAGTTCTTATCGACTTTCAGCAATTTCATAATGCTCTGTGTGCGCTCAGGGTCTGGTATTGGCTCGGGCTCGAAACAGCAGTCAGGAATGCTTTTAGCCTTAGCGGTATTTTCTTTTGGTTTAAGAGTGTTAGTGTTACAGGTGCACTTAGGCTTCGTTCCGTGATCGCAGATGTAGGAACTCGAACCCAATTCTTGTGTTGAAGTCAAAACGTTTGGACAGTTTGGACATTCGCAGCCTCGGCAGTCACAGGAAGGCTGAAATTATAGGTAATTAAAGAGCAGTGAGTGCAGACGAAAGTGGACAGCCGCGCGAAATCACCTCTTCATACAAACGTAAATTCCCTCCTTTGGATATTAACATTATTAAAAATATTTTGATACAATTTGATGTAGGTAGATCAATCACAGCTGCCCCTTTGTTGTTGGTTTCTTTTTTTGAGTTTTCAATTATTATAAGATTTAGGATCAAGTAACATTTTCCATAATGTCAATATCTAGAGAGGAAAATGGGGACCACGTTTCTATGGAGAAACGGTCGCCTTTACTCTTAAGGCTCAGGTAGGTATTTATATAGTAACATATATAAATAAATTGGAGCAGGAAGACATTCGGCTGCAGTTAGACTATCATAGAAATATGATCACAGATTGCGGCCTTCGAAATTGCTATATAGGCGATCAATCTTCCACGTCGTAGGTACCTATTTTTCAAGTTTGCCGCTATTTTTTGACGGAAACGGTCGGTCAGACCAAACTATAATATAGGTACCCAGGCACTACCCAGGTAATATTTATTGGTGGCCTAGATTCTGACAGCTTCACAAACTTAGCAGTAAAAATGCATGCATATCCCTAAAAGGAAAGCTCCATAGGTACTCGACACAGCATTAGCTATTTAAAATCTTACCTGACACGGTGGGCTGCGTTTTGACATTATAGGTTTGTTGTGCTCTTTTTATATATCCTATGTATTTAATAGTTTATTGCAACAGCAATGTGCGTTTGTTTTAGTTAGTCACATCGTACCTGAACGAATTACCTTGAAATGCATGAAGAGGATTTGAATTTATCGGTTTTTATTTACTGTTCACACTTGCTGAACGCTGAAACGTCATCATCGACGTCATATCAACGTGACATTGTGACCACATGTGACATGTGCGTCTTCAGAAAAATTTAGTCTGTTTTGGTGTTCGTACAAAAAGTAGGTACCTATAGGTACTTTCTTTTGTTTGGCAAGACTTTTCAGGGGAACATAGGCAGAACCTCAGCAGAACAAAAGAGAATTATACTTACCTCATGTATAATAATATATGTATGTCACGCCTGCGTGGACGTCCCTTAAAAATATGACGTTTGTATTAGACATTCCATCATTATCGTACTAAATCTTTATTAAATAAATATGTACTAAATCAACTGGACAATAACAAATTTAACAGAATGATTACAAAAAGTATAAGTAGGTATTAAAATTACCTACACCCAACAGTGAATTTAATTCCGTCTACGGCATTAATTCGCTGTAAAAATGCAGAGCATAAGAAAATTGCAGAAACCTGTGCCCCTTCATCCTTGGCAAGGCTGTAAGACTGACTCAATTGGCGAGTCGACTGAACTTCGACAACTCAAATACCAGCTGGCTCACTTGAATTGTAAATGCGGGACTTGTGCAACACGTAGTCGGGTATGCAATCAACTCAACACACATCAACGCACCGTCACAGCAGTCCAAACTGATCAAACACAGCAGTGCTATACCAACAAACTTATTCAAGTCAGTCCTCGGAATGCTTCAACTCAAGCAAAAACTCAGTCATCACAGAGCGGCGTGATTATGCTGTGCGAGGACAATAAAGCGTGTCCAACATGCCTATACGCATTCAGTCTTCTTCGCAATGGTGTTACCAAAATTTATAAAGACGAGGAATCAGAAACCGTCAAAGAAATTTTGGGTTGTGATAAAGCTACCTCGCGCAACGTTTCCAGCGTTGAGAAATCCACCTCCATGACCAGTAGACTACTTGCGTTATCACGAAATTTAAGCGAATATTCCCCATCCCCTCAATCGAGTGAAACTTGCTATCAATCCAACAGCAGCAGTCGTGTCAGATTTCACCTTGGAGGTGACCCGAAAGAACACTGGCGGCGTTTTCAAGTACATAATGTAGATGTCGCGTACATAGAGAATTTTATTAATTCTATTAGACCTTTGGTGAGTTTTTAAATTTTATAGATAAGGTGAACGTGTACCTATTTACATCAGGCAAGGCAATTGGAACAATAGGGTAAATGCACGTACTCTAGCAATAGACAGTGACGATTAGCCGTAGCACACTACTTTCATCATTAACATCCAGAGGCCAGGTTTACTCATGGTAGAAGCGAATCGATCTATATCTCTTATAAACCTGTATTAGTCATAGGTTATACAATTTATAGGTGCATTTTGTTCTTTAGTTGTCATTAATTGTCTCTACTGATTATGTTATATCAGGTGGCATTAAATTAAAAGAAGGTTGTTGCTTGAGGCGAAACCAGTCATAAATAAGAGCCATAGAATTTTCCAATAAATAATATTTGATTCAAAGATAAAAATAAATCTACATCAGGGTTATTTTAGGGAAATATATAAAAGTCAACTAACAGCAGTACTTTTTATTTCAATAAATGATTATAATATACCTAAATTTGGTACCTTGTGTATTATTTAGCAGCATAATGCTTTATGAACCGTGCCGAAGGATCTGAGACTTCCACCCACTTGGGCATCCAGTAGTATGGCGTGAAGTTATATTGGCCCGGGAATGATTTTTCAAATACATGACGATAATATTTTGACTCCGTCGTAGTAGGCTGGACGCCCTTGTACTGTATAGGCTCTTCTTTGTATCGGTCTGCTATAATTTCTCCTATAGTTGTGAATAGGGACTTCTTCACCGACGCCACGCCATCTGAAAATGCCTCTTTATGTCTCCACAGTATAGAGTCTGGTAGCAGATCGCTTTTCGCCAAACTTTTCCGTAACAAGTATTTTTCTACTCCATCTTGTGGCTGACGCAATTTCGGATCCGTGCCTAGGTAATGATGTGTGAGTTCAATATCTAAGAACGGTACTCTGAGTTCTAAGCTGAACGCGCTCGTTGTGCGGTCTGCTCTCAAGCCGTCGTACAAGTAGATATCTGATAGCAATCGCAAGCTTTCTTCATGCCCTGCCTCTGCAGAAGGTGCGTCTCTGAAATATATATAGCCCTGAGCCACTTCATCCGCGCCTTCCCCACTAAACACTACTGTAGTGTCAGTTTTCTCCTTTATATACTTTGACAAAATATACATAGGGATGCTTGCGCGGATCGTGGTAATGTCAAATGTTTCAAGATGATAGATCACGTTGTCTAAGGCTTCTCGTACGTCATTCTCATCAAATTGGACTTCATGGTGCTCTGTGCCTAAATGATCCGCTACGATTCGAGCCGCAGCTAAATCTGGGGAATCTCCCATTCCTATCGCAAATGTTTGTATTTTGTATGGCAGTTTGTATTCTTTCGCGAGCTTAACTACCAAGGCGGTGACTAGCGAAGAATCCAGTCCACCACTGAGGAAGCAGCCGATTCGACGATCCGACATCAATCTCTTGCGGCAGGCGGCTTCTAGTAAATGCGCCGTTTTCTCGTAAACATTCATTGTTGCCATAACACTTGCTGGGACATACGGTTTATAATTTAGGGACATTCCAGGCTTGAAAAATTGCTCCGTATGATCCAATTTTACCTTACCGCCATCAAGCATACTCCAAATTTGGAAATGGCCGGGCGGAAATGGTTCTAATGTTGCCGTTTCACTGGCGGATTCTTTGATTCCGACTAATCCTTTAGCTTCTGAGCAGATGCCCATGGTTCCACTCTCTGGGTCATGGAAGCGAAACATCGGGCGGACACCGTATGGGTCTCTGGCTAAGTAAATTTTCCTTTTGTCACCATCAACGAGACAAAAGACGAATTCGGCGTCAAGCCTCCTCACGGCTTCGGCAATGCCGAAATTGTGATACAAGTGGATGATGGCCTCGACGTCGCAGTTTGTCTCGTAGGGGAAATCGTGTTCGGTTTGGAGGGTTTTGCAGTTAAAGATTTCGCCGTTGCAGATGAGGACGGTGCGGGGGTAGCAGTGGAGTTTCATGGGCTGCATGCCGTGTAGGCCGTCAACGATGGCGATGCGACTGAAGCCCAGCAGCGCGCCGGGCTCGCGCGCGTCTTGTTCGACGCGCCACGCGTCTGGCCCGCGGTGCGTGATCGCGGCGAAACACTTGATGCATTTTAGGTTCACCCCGTCTTTGGTTCCGAATATCGCCCAAATTCCGCACATTTTTGTGATCTGAAATGAATAAATTGTTGTAAGTACTTAGGTACCTAATGTCATGTGAGTTTATGTAAATACTAAGAAGTTTCTTAGAATGATCTCAGATAAAAACAGGTCTAAATTGCAAAAACAAGTAAGGGCTGCTGCCCTTCAGCTCCTTATCAGAGTTGTTTAAGGTTTTAAGGGTCACAATACCGAAAAGCTAACCAAAAATAAGGCTAGCTCTTAATAAGGGTTTCGTCTGGCAAAGGGTATGGTGAGTTAAGCCTTATGCAATACCCTTATAAAACCCCGATAAGGGATAGCGGGCCGGTCCCTGCTCATGAGTCTGGCCGTCTGTCTGTCACAGCCTATTTGCTCCAAAACTACTGGACCAATTAGGTTGAAATTTGGTACACATATGTAACAATTCCACGTATTTTATTTTTATATTATTCAAGTAAGACCTATCAAATGACATCACTTTTTTCTAAATCCGTCCATGGACTGATGAGTAAACTAAATATAATGCCTTTTTAAGGTGTTAAGTCCGCCATTTGTACTTTGACGTTCCATTGATGTGCCAAAAATATTGTGCTACTAAAAACAAATTGTAGCCAGATTTTGGTTGGCAACTTCGGGCATTGAACCGAACCGGCTCGGAACCGGTATTAAAAAAAAACCCCGGAATAGCCCAATATTTTGAACGAAAAAGAACATAATAATACCGATATTTTTGTGAGTTGCCAGATGGTCGGGATTTGGCGGGATTCTCCAGATTTTTTACATTAGGTACTCCCGAATTCCGACAAAGTGAAAAAAGGCCCGAAAAATAACTACGAGTAAGAGGTACCTAAAGTTCCAAATTTTCGTCAAGCGAAACGTTGCCGCTCCGGCGCTCCAAAGGACAAAAATGGTTAAATTTGTGAAAAGTAACACGCATATGATAATTGGTAGGTAATGAGAAAACCATTTCTTTTTACCGAAGCATAGCGAAGGTCTACGTTTTGCCTCGGGCATTTTGCTTTCGTACGTTCGAATGTTCTCCTCTACAGGTCACAATTCTCAATCGATTCTCGTGAAATTTTGTGACCAAATTTTATGATTAAATAGAATTTTTTTATCGATCCGGTTTTTGGAAATGTTTCAAAAATGGCGGGAGTCGTGATAGCTCGCGCCTAAGCAAATAGTCGTATCGATATCATAAGTTTTTTTCTTTATAAGATATGTTTACAGAGTAAATGGCAAAAATGCAGCAAATTTGTATCGCTGGTCTAAGTAGTATTTACTCGAGAATTAGTACCCAAATTTCGTCAGCTTAGCTAAGAACGCCTGCCTATTCATCATAAAAAAAAAATAAGAGATCATGGCGCGGTTTGAAAACATTCGCTTTGAAGTAGGGAGGTCCCTGGTTCGATCCCCAGTAATTGTATGTTGGGTTTTGACATAACTTTTTGTATTTTTTTACGCTTCAATTTCATATTGTTTTATTAAATTTTTTCACACAAAACAATAAAAATGTGCACACTACATTTAAAAGAATACAGAAATTGAGAAAATCTTGAAAAATAATCTAGTTACATGTAAAAAATCCGCAACGCAGGCTTCGTCTGGTGGCTACAAATGCAAATCAGCAACATGCTTCGTCCCAAAAATACCAATGATGATATCCGCAACAGGCCTCGTCATTTTTTTTTGTTTAAATAAAATAACCGTTACGAATCGTACCTGGCTCAAATGTCCCCATTACGCTGGCAACGTTTTAATAAAAAAATTCGTATTGTTGATTGATCAAGCGCGGGCTAAGCGTATTCGTTTCATTTTTAAACACGTCTCATTTTTACAAGCTTTTATTTAAATAGCCCAAAAAAAAGTTTTTTTTTTGTCATTTCAATTTTTTAAATTATTCTAAACGGCGGGGCCATACATTTATTCAGCTTTAAGCTATGCTCGCGAGGTCTATTCTAAATGTTGTTGTTTTTAATATATTTACTTTAATTTGTTTTTTTTTGTTTCTCTCGACAAAAGTTCCAAAATCCCGAAAAAAATATTTTTCCCTTCACTAGCTCGGAAAGCCGTCTTTTATCCTTTAAAACAAGCGGGGAAAAACGCATTTTATCCACTAGTGGGGAAAGTAAATTGACCTTGGATGGGGCGTGTTTAAGTAGCTTGACAGATAACAAAACGTAAAACGCTCATAATAATGGTTCGTTTGATATTAATTATCATTAAATAAATGGTTTGAGAATCTAATAAAAAATACCAGATTTAGCTTTATTTAATGTTTTGAAGTCATAAACCTTAAAATTCCATAATAAACGTTTGTTTTTTAATAATTATGTTAAATATAATTCTGTTAAGTCGATGCAATTTCAAAACGCATCATTGACATTTCATACGTCAGAAATGTCAACATTGTCAACAAAAATTTTACTTAAAAACTTCTCACGTAAAAGTACAGAATTTCCAGAGTTTTTTGTTATAATATCGTACAAAAATGAGTGATTGCAGTTGATGAAGATGATCTAACGCCTGTGGATGTTGCACTTTCCTCGCTATAGTGAGGGGAAAAGTTTTGTGTTACACACGGGTGCAAATGTATTTTACTTCTCGTGTGTTAAAACACTCGCTACGCTCAGGATTCTATTTTAGAACTATAGAATCCTTTCGCTTGCTCGTATTTCAATTCCACACTCGCGGGTAAAATACAACTTTGCACCCTTGTATAACAAATAACTATTTTCTCCCGATAATAGGGTCATTCGATCTGGCAACCCTAATCCGACCCCAGGCCCAGAGGGCCTACCGCGAACCACGTCCGACGTGTTGCCTCTCTGTCGCATTTGTTAATTCGTACGCAAGTGTGACAGGGAGGCAACACGTCGAATCGTACGTGGTTCGCGGTAGGCCCTCTGTGTCGGTATAATTATATCTTCGAAAGAACATGTAATGTGCACTGCAAGTATAGACACATTTACCCTATGATTTGCGATTATTATTTGGTTAGATAGTATTTATAGGTAAATACCTTTGGAGATAAATTAAAACCAATAATTAAACACCAATGAATAGAAAACTGTCTTCAATACGGCACCAATATTTTTTCATTTCACGTAAATGAGAATAATCACTTTGATTTTATAGATTTTAGTTCTATTGATTCTAGTTAAATTATTTAATTAAAAACACTTACTTGTATTATAAAATTCGAGATTTGGCAGAAAAATTCTACGTTAAAACAGCAGCCACCGGCTTTGGCACGTCAACGATGACTAGACGTGGACATGGACATTGTGTCAGACACTCGTTTTCCCACTAGCACTTCTAATACACTGTAATGAAATGAAGCTTAGACCAATCGACTTTTATTTTTATCCTTTTCATAAGTCAGCGACAGAAACGAGACAATAATATAGTGACATTTGTTAATGTTCAGTTTTAGCAGGCCGGCAAGGTTGAACCACGTGTTAAAATTAAAATTAAACTGGTGTTCTGAACCGTACACCCGTAGAAATAAAATCAGATTTTGCGTTTATGCAGACTTTAGTTGACAGACACTGTGTCTGGATCTGATGTAAGAAATTAATCCTTCAGAAATACGAAGATTATGGCTAGTTTTATTTGATGAGAGGCAAACATGAGTCGTGCCGTGAAAGAATGAGTTGGGTTATTAGTCGAGGGGTATTTGATTTAACCGGGTTATACTATTCTGCCATCCATGCGGCGTATTGCATCATCGTGTTGTGTGTGTCGAGTTGATTGCGCATGTCTGTGTTGTTGGATATAAATGGCGGGTCCCATTTCTATGGCCGGCCGGTTTAAATTTAACACTATGGATTTATGCAGCATATTTTTACCGTATGGGATGGGTCCTTATTAAGTCGTCTATGTAAAGTAGATTTGTTTTTCAAACACCTTAAAAAATTCTTACTAGGTAAGTACCTAAACCCTAGGTACATAAAATAATGTGTTTAGTTTTAGTGTCGTAGTCGTAAACTCACATATAGCAGCATTTGTAGGTACCGTAGCATTGAAACGACTGAACTGATTTTGATAAATGAGGTTTTTGACAAATTAATTTATCCTTTTTTATGGCCAGGCAGTGACTTAGGCTGCATTCTTATCGACTTCGAAAATATTAGGCGAGCTATTATAAAATTCGAGATTTTACAGTTTTGCTAACATTTTTTGTAAAAAATTTACCTAGTAATATATAGTGGAAAATGGATATAGGCATATAGGTAAGTAAGTACCTAATACTTTTGGGCTACAAAACAATAATTTAATTGATTAATTACAAAAAATACTTAAATGTATCGAGAATTGTGAGATCAGTGAAATATTGATCTATTAATAGTAATCAGTACTAAAATGGTTTTAGCGTAGGCACCTATATACCTTAGTAATTCTGTTTTTTTTTATTCCGTAGACTAAAATGACATTTCATGTGGTACTAAGAAACGTCATGTCATACACATGAAACGTCATTTTAGTCTACGGAATAAAAAAACAGACACGTTTGTTGCATTATTAAATGACGTAGGTAGGCATTAGGCATACCTAAATATACATACTTCATTGATAAGCACGGTACTCCCCATTAGTTTTCCTGTGTAGGTATAGGTACTTAACTGTTACTTTTGGTACGAATATGAAAACTCGCACTAAACAAAAGGGAAGGACCTACATGTAATTAGGGGTCATCCATAAATTACGTCACACGAATTTAAAGTTTTTTTTAAGCAGGTAGATAGGCAGTAGTGCAGTACCTATATGTGTCGATTTGGCCGTGACAGGGGACGAATATTCGGTATTCGGCCAAAACCACTATTCGGGGCATGTCTAGTCTATACTATAGGGCCAATTCAGTTTTAATAATTTGATAAGTTTTGGTCTTATTTTGACACGACCTTGGGTCCTGATCCTGAGGGCCTACAGCGAACCACGTTCGACGTGTTGCCTCTCTGTCGCACTTGTAAATTCGTACGTACGTGTGACAGGGAGGCAACACGTCGAACGTGGTTCGCGGTAGGCCCTCTGTCACGAGGCATCTCACGCACATCAATAAGTGCGAGCGAGTCGAACGAGATGCCTTTTTGCGACGACTCCTGAATTCCTGACATTAACTAACTCAATCAGTCAAACTTGCATGAAATTATGACGTATAAATAACACTTGCACTGCGTGTGGTCAAAATCGTTGCAGACTTGTCTTGGTCTAACTCTACGCAGTTTATCAAGGAAATTGACAGTGACATTGCTTGTTCCCGCAGCAATGCTGCTGCAGTTGCAACCAGAATGTAACCTTAATTTAAACGAGTTTTATTAAATTCCAGTTGATTTTCTCGTTATTGAATGTAGCCTGTGGCGTTTGCAAATAGACACACAATATAGTAAGCGGAAACGACCTTTCCAAGAACCCTAAATGTATTTATTTTTATCGGTACATCCAGAAACACATTTTAATCTTTGTATATAGTGTATTAGCTTCCGCCCGCGACATTGTCCGCATAAAAGTTGATTAAAAATTTCAACCACATGTTCGCTCCATTACCCTTAAATCACAACAAACATATAATTTTATGCATAATGAGATAAAATCTATTTGGTCCTGTATAAGTATTTTGATCGTAAATTAATCGGAAATTAATACACTTTCCGTTGTTTTATTCAAATTTGCGCAGTATTTAAGCTTATAAAATTCTTTATTATAGGTATATATTACAAATAGTATAAATTTCTAATAGTAGTAAGAATTTTAATATCTTTTACCAATAATTGTATAAATTGTGTAAATCCTAACATTGGTTTAGCAGTGAAAAATCAATGTTTTTCTTCGTTTTTCTTCCTAAATGGTCTTCCGCGGGAACCCTTCGCTTCCTTCCTAAGCGGCTTCCCCAATTTTTCGTTTTGTTCTGAATACATTTTACGGCAGTTGCACTAAATCTCGCATTTACAACACAATCAGATTAAGTCTAACCTCGAAATCCTTCCAAAGTTATGAAATTTGGTATGTATGTTAATTAAAGGTCTCTTTTTCATGTCCACACTATTTGACATTTGGGGACCTCGAGGAATCGCAGCCAGCTTGGAAAATGTGTACCATCCTGGAGAAATTTGCGTTTTACTCTAAATATACGTTCCCTATGAAAATATGGTGTAAGGCAACATTAAAGCTTATTAAATTCTACACAAAAAAGTCCTAGATATCTTTGCGGAATATGATTTATTATTCGGCGTCCTCTCAAGGCCGCTGTATTGATTTTTCTTTAATAAAACAAGTGAAAACAGGTTGTGAAGGGCAAGAGAAATCTACCGATATGTCATTTAAAAATATCCGTCCAGTATCCTGAGCTACAGGGTGTACTGAATTTCAGTATTTAAACCCATAACCCTACTTTCTGTTTAAGTTGCAGTCGAGTAAAATGTTGACATTGGGGTAGAACGTGTACAAATGTATAGACAAAAGTGGAATTTATATTCCACCAAAATTCATATTAAGAGAATATCCCCTGAAAGGGTATAAGCGCTAAATCTGGATTCAGCTATTATTTTCTATAACAAGATGTATTTTTTCCGCAAAGATATCTAGGACTGTTTTGTGTATAATTTAATAAGCTTCAATGTTGCCTTACACTATATTTTCATAGAGAACGTATATTTAGAGTAAAACGCAAATTTCTCCAGGATGGTACACATTTTCCAAGATGGCTGCGATTCCTCGAGGTCCCCAAATGTCAAATAGTGTGGACATGAAAAAGAGATCTTTAATTAACATACATACCAAATTTCATAACTTTGGAAGGATTTCGAGGTTAGACTTAATCCGATTGTGCTACTAGACCACACGATTAGTTAGAATACTGATAGGAAAATCCAATCCAATTTCGATTACATAATTATTTTCCTAACCTCACTCTCGCTTGTACACAATGTTGAAAACGAAACTCTATGACCTTGCAGTCTAGGTTGATTATACTATAAACTGGTTAGGTAATGTAGGAAGTTTGGAAAGAGCGCTTGGCCATCGCGACGGAGGTCTTTGTTTTAGACCACAAAAGCATGCACCAGTATGCAAATTGGTACATCCGTTAGGGAGATAATGTTCAGCGCATGGGTGTTATTGAGATTGCTTACCGACCGAAAATTTACAGATGCAATATTCCAACTAGAAATCTAATCTTGGCTTGATATTACTCACAGTAAATGCCCTGCATAGTTTCCTTTCTGTAAAATATCTTAGTGTTCGAAATAAATTGTGGATTTACTAGTTCTTGTGATTCAGTAGCCGATCGGACGCTATGTTCATTTAAGTTAAGAATACTGCAAAAACTCGAAATAACGGAATGAGGGCTATCGTTTTTGTGCTCACCAGTTGGCGCCACTGTAGATGTAGGTCCAGAAAAACAGATCTTAAAAATTCTTCTATGCTTATTTTTATAAAATCAATACGATCTAGTATACACAAAGGTATTTTAACGTCTAAATGTGTCATTTTTTCAACCTGTTTAATTTTGCATATACCCTATTAAAATATAAGTACTAAAGTTAGTTAGTTATGCTACTAAAGTTGGCACTTTTTTTAAACCACTAACATTTATTGAGCTATATCTATTGTTTACCATGATTAATCAAAGATGGACAAAGATTTACCACAATTATGAATAGGGAGTGAAAATTCCCGGTAAAAAAGCTTCCACGCATTTGATGAAAGACCTCCATCTACACTAGCGCCCCTAGCGGCGAAGTTAAACGCGGTAGCCCTCATTCTGATAATCACTAATATGTACTAAACTAGAAGTTTATTACTATGGCAACACTTGCAAACAAACTAGAAGTTCATTACTAATATGGCAACACTTACGCTACGAATAGAAAGAATATAAGAATAGAATATATTTTTTTGCTTGAATACGTAACAATCAGATCTTATAAAATAGATAGTATTCAGTCGACACAACATCAACATGCAAAATATTTACAAAATGGTACATTAAGGTACATTTACTAATTACTAACATGCAATTATTAAAACAATATCATAATAAACCAATGTCAATGAAATTAAATTGAAAAAAATGAGAGAATTATGGTACATTAGTCAAAAATAAAATAAAATAAATTACATATGTCAAATAAAAATCGGCCTGCAAACAGATCTTGCTTAAAGTCCGCTTCAGACTACGCGGCATCGCGATTCGCGCACGAGTGTGGACTGTGGAGGGAGCTTAAGATAAGCTAGAGTGGCTAGAACCGAAAATGCTTCTTTAGTTTAGTAGACATTTGTGATTTTCAAAATTATCCCGTTTTCGAAGAAGACACCATACAGAAGAATACAATACACCTTATTAATTGGAAGTAGAAGTTCTTATTACTTGGATTGATACATTGCTAACTATACAGGGCCTACCGCGAACCACGTTCGACGTATTGCCTCCACGTCACACTTACGTACAAATTTACAAGTGCGACAGAGAGGCAACACGTCGAACGCGGTTCGCGGTAGACCCTCAGAGTACAATTAATTCAGTCGATTGACCAAATAAATACCGCAATGTAACGAAACTCGCATGGGGTTGAGTCTCCGGCAAGCTCGGCCGAATAGCTCCTTTTTATACAAACGTAGTTCCGCTCTCATTTTAAAACTACGTGTTGGATTGTAATGAAACTTTGCACATACAATAATTTATAAAACAAACGAAATAGAGCAAAAACAAGTTTTGTATGAAAAACTTAAATTCGCTGTATTTTATAAACTATGATATCTGAAGCTACATAAACTAATTACAGATATAGATATACCTTATCCTATTGTAAGTACAAAATTTCAGATTAATCTAGCTAGCCGTCCTAAAATGAGAGCGGAACTACGTTTGTATAGAGAACCGAGCTACCCGGGCCAGTGCTATGTAAGCTATTGGAATACTCTGGAATGTAGTAAATAACGGTAAACGTGTCTGTTTTAATGTCTAAACCAGGGTGCCTAATTGAATGTTAATTAAATTGAGAACAGCGCAGATTAGGAAACTTTAGAGCATGTAATTCATAGTTGTAGGTGAAGCGTATATCTTAACGCTTTCCCAGTTACAGCGCTGGGTGTAACGCAGCGTACTACGTAGGCGAACAACACGCGAACGCGAAGCGAAGCGATGCGGCGCGGGGTGAATCAATCCTTTGATACTTATAGAAGTGTCCTACGTGGGCGATCTCGTTGCGAACGCGAACGCCGTGGGCCCGCTTCGCTAAACGTGATCTATTACACTGACTTTTGTGACTTTTTAGAGTGGGTTTGGAAGCTCTCTGAAACTTGAAGGGTTTCATACATCTTACTAGTAGAGAAGTAAGTGCAGTGAGTAAGCACTTTTGTCTAAGGCGATGCCGATTGGCACGGTTGTTCCTTGGATCGTACTAAGCTTAAATGGCTTTTCAGCTTAAAGCCCTTTCTTTTCTTTCTAAAACATTGAATTACTTCAATATACTTACACAAGCGGCTAAAGTATCCGTTTGGGTCCAACTTTTTAGGCTTTTGGCCGGGGACAAAACGGAATACATTATCTTATTTTTGTACAAAGAACAAAGGATTATACTAGTTTATAGTGCTACAGTGTATTGAAAAACCGGCCAAGTGCGAGTCGGACTCGCACACGAAGGGTTCCGTACCATTATCTATAAAAACGGTCACCCATCCAAGTACTGACCCCGCCCGACGTTGCTTAACTTCGGTCAAAAATCAAGTTTGTTGTATGGGAGCCCCACTTAAATCTCTATTTTATTCTGTTTTTAGTATTTGTTGTTATAGCGGCAACCGAAATACATCATCTGTGAAAATTTCAGCTGTCTAGCTATCACAGATCATGAGATACAGCCTGGTGACAGACGGACAGCGAAGTCTTAGTAATAGGGTCCCGTTTTTACCCTTTGGGTACGGAACCCTAAAAATAACGATAGCAAGAAACCCCACTGCTTATTTTTTGTTATTTACTAACGTAGTCCGAACTAGCTTTGAGGGCAAATCCACCACTGATTGGTTCTTCGTGTTGGCTGGTGGAATTAATTAAGTGATGATGATGATGATTTTGAATGATACATTTGGTAACGTTCATTTGGATTTGATTTGTAACGTTTTGCAGCAAAGCAAGCAAGCAAAGTTTGTTTAATGTTTAACCCTCGGGCCTTGAAACCATACTTACTTTACTCTTTGCTTGAAACCCTCACACCGCTTCCACTCAAGATTCCACTCTTCGAACATGTCGCACCGCTTTTGGTTCAATTTTGGTATCTTTCGCTTGCTCGTGCATCAGTATTAACACGAGGAGTTAAACAACAACATTACCCCCTAGTGAACCAAATAACTATTTTCTTGCAGCTGCCTTTAACTGTGCAAAAAAAAATTGCCTCGAATTAATTCGGACCCCTTTACATCTACCCGGCCTGTTGCTCAATGTCTAGAATTAATTAAATAAACAATACCTAGGAAACTAACCGTAAATCATTCAAAATTGTTAATACTTAGGAAGTTAAAATTACTAACCTTTCAAAACACGGGAGTGCAGTCAAGAGGGATGCTTTCATTAAGCGTTTATTGGTTCTGGGAAAATAATTACCGTCAACCGGGGTGAATAGGGACAGTTTTAAACTTTGAGAGAGATTTTAAAGGAATTTTTCATCGGTGGCCACAAATGTTAAGTTAACTTACTTTTAAATGAAGTTTTAGAGCTCATATCAATCATTCGTTGACATACTCAATTTTAAACTGCAACTTTGACAACGACTCACAACTTTCATGCTATTCCAGACTTTCTATTACCAAAACAATATAATCTACTATATTATTTTATTTTAAATTATCAGGTAAGTATCATTCCCGGTTCTTGTCCCTATTGCCCCCGCCGTCCCTATTCACCCCATTTGACGGTACCGTTTCTTCACTTATAAGATCAAATCAAATTATTCGTTCCAATGAATCAATGTTCGAACGAAGAGGGCCCTTAGGTAAGGTCGAGTTTATTTTTGTATTATGCTTCGAGCCCAGGCGTATAAAACCAGGAAGGGAGCTAATTAGAACTTTAAAAATCCTTTAATTTAACGGACCGGAGATCATAAGAAATCCTCAATTCAAGTCTCATTGCCGTCATATTTCTAAAAATTCTGCTTAAGGAAAAAATACAAAAGGATGACGTTAATAGGGTGGAAATTTTATCGTTATAAATGTTATAATATTGTGCCCTATAAAGGGTTTTTTTTTATACTACATCGGTGGCAAACATGCATACGACCCACCTGATGTTGAGCAGTCTCCGTAGTCTTTGTACGCCTGCAACTCCAGAGCCGAGCACAGTTGCCGACCCTAACACCGCACCCTCGTTGAGCTCTCTGGCAACCTTACTCACCGGCAGGAACAGAACACTATGCTGAATAGTCTAGTGTTATTTGGCTGTGGTTTTCAGTAAGGTAAGGTACTAATACCCCAGTTGGGCTCTGCTCTAGATGTGGAATGACATCCGCTGTGCTGTACCCTCTCACACAAAGCGAGATGACATTGCCCAT
Organism: Cydia strobilella; assembly: GCF_947568885.1. Classification (NCBI taxonomy): domain Eukaryota; kingdom Metazoa; phylum Arthropoda; class Insecta; order Lepidoptera; family Tortricidae; genus Cydia; species Cydia strobilella. The sequence continues at coordinate 12,575,556 of NC_086050.1, forward strand.
ATCTCTCTTACCACATCTTAATGAATTATATTTTTTAAGATTTCGTTTTTGTCGCTAAAATGACATCTAATAAAGTAGGTATTTGCACCTGAAAGCGATTTTAAGACTTATCATTATGAACTAAGTCAATTAACTTTCTAGTCAGCGCTATGGGAAATGACGTCGCTACGCAGTTGCGCCAACGTTGCGTCGAGCCGCAGCCATAGAGTTGACTAGACGGCGACGCTCGGGAGACTGTGTGGGGTGTCTCTGTCTCTAACGAATAGGTATCATGTATCTTGGTAACCTGTACATAATAGCGACTTCAATATCTATAGCAACTGTGTATACTGAGAATGCGTCTTCCTGGATCGACCACGATACAATAATAAGATTTGTTCATTGCACAAAAACATTACGACACAAAATTTCATAACTAAGCCTTTTTTTTATATGATAGCAAACGTACAGACGAGCCGCCTGATGGGAAGCGGTCATCGTCGCCCATGGACATAAGCAACATCACAGGAGCCACTTAAGCGTTGCCGACCCTTGAGAACCCTAAATACCCGCTTCTTGAAGAATCCCATGTCGCAGTCGTAGTGCAAACTAAAGGAAATACCTCAGGAGGCAACTCATTCCACGTTCTGTACGTACTGAAAATTTTGGTAACTTAAAGCTCCTATATGGCACAGATTAAGATAAAATGCCACTGAACCGCACCTTTAAAATATGACATCAGTTTGAGTAATAGGCGTAATCGATCAAATCTTATAACCGCGTCGTTGTCAGGCTGGAGGGCCTACTCGGTGGAGTACTAATCAAGAGTCAAGACGACATTCGTTTATCGACGAACGACAATCAAAAAGTCATTATGTATTGGGATGTCAATGACGTGAAAACAAACGAGAAGTGACGTGATCAAAGGACGTGATCCTTAAAAACGTATGACTCAAAACAAAAACCCTGGCAACACTGGTAGATAGTACGGTTGTCTAGGTCTATTCTGTGATTTCTGTGCCCCCTTACCCTTACGGTACTAAATAAATAACTAGAGTCAGACCAAAGTCAGACCAAGACAAGCCTGCAACGATTTTGATAGCACACGCAGTGCGTTATTTTAAACGTCAAACTTCTATGAAATTATGACGTATAAATAACACGCACCGCGTGTGCTATCAAAATCGTTGCAGATACACCTCGGTCTAACTCTATGCACACTAGTTACGAACTATGGCCAAATTGCGGTGTGCTGGCAAGCAGAGAACGGCCCAAGTTTGCTTACTCGTTACAACTTTATATTAAAAAAACTTATCACATTCACTAAATCAATGCTTATTAACCTACTTATATTATTTTCATGGCTAGCCTAGCTAGACCTGTGTTGCAAACACTGCTTACTATACTTATATAGTAGGGTGTTGAATATGGGTCGCGGGTATGTTCATGCAATTTTTCCATCCAGGTAAATTACCAATCTACTCGGTATTTACCCTTATCTACCCAAACGGACGGGTAGATTCATTTCTTATTGCACATGTGGATTTGTGTTATAGTGGAGATATATACCAAATTGGTGGTTGTAATTATTGTGTTCAATTAGAATATAAACGGTTCAGTGAAATCTGCAGTTGTTATTAAAGAGTTTTTCATATATAATTTTCATAAATAATTAAATAATGCTTATAAGAGTACTTTTTTTTTAATTTGAGTAGATTATTGTTGGTGGCGCTACTGCGCCAAATTCCTTTTCGGCATAACCCTTTTACATAAAAACTCTGGCCACGGAGACAGGACACTGACATATTTGACAGAGTGACAACGGACTTCACTTGAAAACTAATCTTCTCTAGAAGAACTACCGCTAATTACATATCAATGTATACCTATTATATTGATTCCGCATATTGAATTGCAATTGTAGCCCGCTAAAGTTGATATATACTATCGCTCCCGCCGCATACCGCAAGAATATTGAACATCCGCTTAAGAAGATTAAGTTTTGGAATGATAAACGAGGACTACGGACTAACGGGGTAAGTCACCTGCGAGTACAAAATTTCTATCTAAATTGAACTTTGGAACACCGCAGTATCGGCATTAGCTCCCGTGATTATTCAGTTCGTTCCTCAAAATTCTAAGTCTTTTACGACAATCTTCATTAATCGTACTTATATTTAAGTTGATAATGATAATAAACCTTCGAATTTCGGTCGGTAGGGGGGGGTGTGGTTAGGGATTGGGGGAGGGGGGTAAGAGGTAACTTTTTCTAGTAATCTGCCAGTAATATCGAAAAGTGTTGTATGCGCAAACTAAAATAGAAAAAAAATACTATACAAAAAAGGTTATATAAATATTTGTCATAAAACTAACACCCCCTTTGTGTGCCAAACCCCAACTGATATGGCTGAAGAAAACTTAATAACAATAATTATACTTTTTTGATACCAAGCAAACTGAAGAAACCGTATTCAGAAGATTTAGATTAATGTTTTTTTCAGAGTTGGCGGGGAAATAAGGCGTAAGGTTTTGGCACAATACAATGGAAGGGCTCAACTTTCTACTTATATGATTGATGGAGTAGCACAATGAAAAGTTTAGTAGCATCTTGATGACTGGTTGTGTAGTGTGTATCCTGTGTATTGTCATTATTTGAGAGTGCGCGTGTATGAGTCCTTGGCTGGACCAGCATAAGTTGACATCGAAAAAATGAGTGAAAAAAAATGATGATGAAAAATAAGTAAATGGATAATAAGTATAAGTACATACTTAGGACACAGTTAAGAAGATACACTGCGGCCGATTGTCCATACAAACGTTAGTTCTCATTTTCGTCTCTGGATATTGACATTATGGAATAGTTATTTGTGCAACAAGAGAGGAAAGTTGGTTTTTCTTGCGAGTGTTGATTTTGAGTCCCGAAAAACCGAAAAATTCTATAATTGATTCTAAGTTAAAATCTTGAGCGTAGCGAGGGACTCAAAAACACGAGATGTAAAATAACTTTGCTCTCTGTTGCACATATAATTTTTCACCTCAGTAGTGAGAACATATTAAAGGTTAAAATGTATTTCTTATTTGTAATAGACCCCGAAGTATTATGTGGCAGTTCATGGTCTTCACTAAATTAAAAAGCTACTTTGTTTCACTCCCCGGAGTGAGGAAAGTCGCACTTTCGTCACTCCAGAACTCACTATATCTATAATCTGTTGATCTGTAGACTTGTCTGTTCCTGACGGTGAGCACGCGCGGTAAGTATAGTTGGTCAAACCAAATTGGCAGTAAGTAAGAACAAAAAAAAAACTATGCTCAACCTTTTTTTTGGGTGCTATAGTACTAGTGTAAGACAAAGATAGTATAAGTCTCTCTGTCTATGTTTGAAATGAGACAGTCCTTTGACAAACAATAAGTATAAGCTCCTGTGATGTGACATTAATCATAGACATAGACCATAGTATAGTAGTTATAGACATGAAACCGAGCGACCAGGGGTAAGAGAAAGACATATTCATGTATTGACAGGTTAATGTATGGCAGCATAATCCTTTTTCTCTTTCACTCTTATAAATTTCGGTATTTCGCCATCGCCTCCTACCTATGCTGCCATAACCCGACCATGAAAAAGAACCCGGTCGGTGATAAGGACAAAGCATGGCATTATTTTCTCTTTCCTCTTATAGGAATCGCAATAAGACTATCTTTCTCTATTAAAGAGTATATTCATGCATACTTTCCTGTCAACACCTAGTCACCTACTTAAGTATAAAGGCATGCATGTGACATCGTTGAGTTAAACGTCCATTAGTTGCGATGTCCGCATACCGCCCCATGTGAGCGGTACGTTTGTTTGCCATCATAAAATTATAAAATAAGTTTACACGAATGATCAACTTTATCGGCAAGTAACTGGAATGAGTTGTGAGCCATTCATATTCTGTTACCAAGAAGCTTCCTCATTTGTCACCCTGCAGCGATATAAGCCAAGTCGACGTCGTCGAATCATTTGAAGAAAGATCTGTGGAAATATTGTTGCGTTACTGAAAAAAAAAAATTAAAGTGAAAATCACATAACATACGTAGTTCTCTAAGAACAAATTAAATTATTTTCTATGACTACTATTTAAACTATAAACTGAAATAAACATACGTAGTTGTTAGGGCAATGAGTTCAAACTGAATAAATTGATCGATTTACATCTTGGTTCGTGGTAGCTTTTTCATTATTTTGCCAGTCCAACCTGACTCGCTTGCGCTCGTCTCGGATTCAGGGAATAACAGCCCTAATGTAATTATATACAAGAGGCTGGCAATAGTATCCCAAATATTAGCGGGTAACGATCAAATTCGTTACATTGTTACGGGATAATACAGTAAACCTATTGATTGACGGCTACAGAATTTACTTACTTTGATTGATTAATATTGTGTTTCGTTAAAAAAGATAATTGGTCAAACCAAATTGTCAGTAAATAAGAACAAAAAAAAAACTATGCTCATCCTTTTCTTTCCGGTGCTAGTACTAGTGTAAGACAAAGATAGTATGATTCTATATCTATGTTTGAAATGAGACAGTTATACTTTACTGATCATTGGCACGCACTGTCAGTCTTCATAAAGAAAAAATCAATCGCGTACTTATTTTTTTCTCCCCTACCGTAAAAATGTGACGGATTGAACGTTCTAATCGCGACAGCAATGTGGCATTGATAATATTGATATACTCAATTACTCAGCCAACTTTATCATCATAGAAAAAGGCGCGAAATTGAAAATTTATATGGGAAATCGAGCCATTGCACTTACACTTTTCAAATCTGCCGCATTTTTCTACTGACAATTTTGGTAGCTGAGTAATGTCCCGAACGCAATGCAACGCAATGTACCGAAAAAGTTGACGGAGCTGCTGCGAAGATGCTGGCTCATGCTGCACTCGCAATCTGAATACCGATTCACGGTTGCTACGCATAACAGAGACAAAAAGACCCTTTGTGTCGCTTAACTTCAACCTCGGCTAAATCCATTCGCCCCTCAGCAAATATTTACCCTATTACCTTTTCTTAATACTAAAATCGCATAATCTAACAGATGGATTTACCCGAGATTTGGCAGCTGCACAAGTTCGCTGCGATTCGGTTGCGGCTTGCGGGCGGATGCGGGACGTATCTTTAACGTTGGAAGTTTGCTGAATAATGGGTGCAAGGAAACCAATTTCGTAACAAAGCGAGAAGTGGAAAACCAAATTTTCGGTAGGAAAAACGTAAAATTTGAAAAATATATTTTGTATTTCGCGCCTCTTTTTACTGATAAATTGGTTTGCTGGACTATAGATGTAGAGTAAGTATTTTGTGATAAGATGATGGCTATGTCACAAGCTTTCACTTGGATAAAGAACAAAGTAAAATACCGCTCCTAAAAGCATTTTTTTACTGTTATGGCTCTTTTACACGGTGGCCCAGCGCTGGACCAGCGAGATGGCCATGAGATGGTTATGGCTCCTCTACACGATGGCCCATCGCTGGACCAGCGAGATGGACACAGAAATAAATATTAAATCTATGGAGATGGCCATGCGATGGCTGAGAGCACGCACTATGGAATGGGCCACGTGTATGCACAATCGCTGGCCCATTCATTACCTTTGATCTACGGACGAAAAATCGACACCGTGGCCATCCCATCGCCATCCCGCCGCGCGATAAGGCATCCGACAGTTCCGACACCACTACCCTCTCTACATCTTAGTGGGCCAGTGTGATGGCCCATCGTGTAGGGGCGCCATGATCTAGAGCCCGTGACTGACGTGGCATTTTTGTGAATTTGACTACCTCTTCTCTAAACAGTGATATATTTTTATTTGAAATATCTTATCACAATACTTGTGTCACCAGCGGGGGCAGCATGGTTCCATTATTAGAACGTGACAGGCATGGTGACGAGTGATAAAAACGCGACCGTGCTACGGCCGCAGTAGACGAAAAACAGCATGAAACCATACACGATATAGGTACCTATGTAAAAAAAAAAAAACATTGCAGACTAAAAGGTCCATACATGGTTAGCAAACATTACAATCTTATTACTAGTGTTAGTAGCGCATAAAAACTAAAACTAAAAACTAGACGGCGAGTGCATGCAGCCCCTCCCAACGGTTGAGCATGGGGCCATTTTCGCGCTCCATGAACACGCCCAGAATGCTGCTGGGGCTGCCGCGCAGGCGACGCATCAGTGAAGCGCACCTCTTGCGCATTATCGCCGCAAAGCTGTCAACTTGTGCCTCCGCAAACATACCAATCGCGGCAACCCCATCAACACCCGGAACGCGTTATTATATTATAAAAAATTAAAGAGCAAGTTTTTATTGGCTTACATCCAAAAACAATTTTCATTGTTTAAAAACAAGTTTCATTGTTTGTAGTAGCCGATAACCAATAAGTTGTTGATCCAATATTGTTCCAATAAATTATCCATCGACGGCAATTGGTGGTTGGGCCATAATCCGATATTGGTTCTAATTTGTCATTTTGCCAAATAGTTAAGGATGGAACACATAAAAGTAGGGTTAGGATTAAGGGACCACTGCAGACAAACTGAATGTAAGAACCATAGAGTCCAGAAAATAATTACAAAACTGACAAACCAGTTTTGCCTGTACAAAAAGGCGGCAAATAACTACATAAAATGGCGCGAAAACATTTAGAGATGGCTATGGTGCCACTTCCACGTAAAAGGGCCCACCAAAGAGTATATAACCACTACGTTAATTGGGCCCACTGACTATCAGTCCGCCGGACGATATCGGCCTGTCAGTTAGAACAAAAAAATTACAGTTCCGAACAACTTAAGACCAGGCCAGGCTTAGACCAGGTTTTATATATTATCTGTCTCTTTATACTTAACGATACAGTCTTTACTTTACTTATATATATTTATTTGTCATGGTCAATTTTGTAGTCACAGTAAATTTACCGCCATCTTTCGACACAGGATTAAAATAAAAAATATCAAAAACTATAGCTGGTCAAGCAAATCTTGTCAGTAGAAAAAGGCGGCAAATTTAAAAAAATGTAGGCGCAATGGGATATCGTCCCATAGAAAAATCGAATTTCGCGCCTTTTTCTACTGACTAGATTTGCATGACCAACTATATGTACATGATATGTACAAAATTTACTATGACAATATTGACAATAGCTCTCTAAACACTATTCTCTTTGATCAAACATTGCTATACTCTGTCGAGCCATTTTCGTCAGTAGAAAAGAGCGGCAAATTTAAAAAATGTAAGCGCGAAGGGTTATCGTCCCATAGAAAATTGGAATTTTGCGCTTTTTTCTACTGACAAACTTGTTTGACCGGCTGTAAATCCACCGCAAGGAAACTCGTTTTCACTCGTCATTTGGCTGTATGTAATAATTATCTTTTGCTTGAAGCTTCGAGGAACTAAAAATATAAATGACCATAAATATTAAGGTTAGAGCGAGATACAGAGATGAATGACCTTGGTTTTCTCGCTCTACCTTAGAACTTGCAGACTATTATGCAGGACCGTGTGAATGCGACTTAAGAGATAAAAAAAAAATAGGTAGTTGGCGGGAAAAAAAAAAAACAAAAACACATGGTACATTTTGTTTATAAAAGTGCAATCGTCGCCTTTTCTCATTAATTCAGTGTTCTCCATTTGTTCAAAGCACAGGAAATAAAACAATAATTTTAAAATGTTGTCACCCGAAGATCAGCAAGTACAAATATGCCTACTGAAATCCAATTTAGAGGAAATTGAAAATAGCTTGGTTGTTCAGGTAAGGATTTAGTGCAATATGCATATATTATTATATTAGTAAATATATGTATGTTGCATTTCTATATGCATGTTGAAACTTTTACAGTTCATGTGTAGACAGACAAATTTCCTATCCTATACCTAATGCGATTCTAGTGTTTCGTTCGAGCTAGTTAATATTTGGGTGAATTATTGAAACTAGGTAGGTAGGTACGTATTGGTAACATTCAAACTGAAAACTAATAATAATAAAAAAATTGAGACCTGGCCTGGATACAAATACCAGGGATATATTTCTTTGACAAATACTCGTAGTCCCGCGAGAAGCTTTCACGTATTTAACTTATAAAATAAATTGACGGGAAATAAGAACTTGACATTTAATGAACAAGGATGGAATTTTATTGGAATAAAATGTAACGTTCTTCATACTAAGTTGGAAAATGTCAAGCTTAAACGAAGCAAACCTAATAATATTTATTTCTTGAAATATTATTTATAGATTTCTTTGAAGTTAGTTTTAATGTGTTTTTTATGCTTGCGTATTCCATATTCGTCGAAGCAGCGAAGGATATAGATACCTTCAATTTATTTGATAAAGAAACAGTAATATAACAGCTAAAGTTAAATAAATTACACGGACAACTAGGAGAGGAGCAAGCGGGTAAAAGCGGGTAAGCTAACGGAGAAGGTCTGAAAGATTTAGTTTGTTGAGTTTACAAGCGAATGTCATTTCATTCGGTTATTTCGGCAGAAGAATTGTCAAACTTTAATATAAGAAAAATATTGTGTTAATTTGTACTTAATAATTATTTATTAAAAAAAAAACTCCAAAAACCCGCTTTGTCCTACCTGTTTTTTCCTATATTCATCATTTGATAAATTGTATGAAAAGATAAGAAAATAATCGTATCAAGCAGTATAAGTAAAGCCTGACCATAATATTGTCTTCGGTTACCGCGATAGTTACTCATGAAATAAAACTATGAAAACGGATTATATCGCGTATATTGAATTTATAATACATCCCGACGTTTCGAACTCTTTACAGCGTTCGTGGTCAACGGGTGACTGAGGAAAAATTACAAAATGCAAAAATACCCACATACTAAAATAATGAACAATCATAGACTACAAACTTTAAGGCTGGTTGTACATGCAAAATCGGTTCATAAGGCTAGTTATACACTATAATTATTTTTCAAGTAAAGATATATATATATACATTTTTTATCGCGTATATATATATATCTTTACTTGAAAAATAATTATAGTGTATAACTAGCCTTATGAACCGATTTTGCATGTACAACCAGCCTTAAAGTTTGTAGTCTATGATTGTTCATTATTTTAGTATGTGGGTATTTTTGCATTTTGTAATTTTTCCTCAGTCACCTGTTGACCACGAACGCTGTAAAGAGTTCGAAACGTCGGGATGTATTATAAATTCAATATACGCGATATAATCCGTTTTCATAGTTTTATTTCATAAAGCCTGACCAGTAATATATGATCATGCGCCATGTTGCGGAATTTCATTGGAACTAATTTCTTACACTGGCAATAATTTTAATGTAGTGTTATGTTATACAAGCGAGGAAATACGTACAGTAAGAAGAATTTGTTTGAGTTTGTAAAATATTTACTAGGGGCTTTGAAGAAGATCAATCTTGGCGTGGCGGGGTGGCCTAGGGGTTCATGGCGTTAGCCGCGATAGCTAAAGACGCCGGTTCGAATCCGGCCTTCACCATTGGAGGGCTTCGTCACTTTTTCTTTAATATATGACATCTATTACAGTTTTTAAGATCAATCTTGTTCACTTACTATGTACTAGAACCTATGTAAGGTAATTTCGACCTATGTGTGATGCGTAAGAAAATAAATTTTTATACGGTAAAAAAGAAGAATCGACAATAAAATTATAGCGGCAACAGAAATACCTACATAATCTGAAAATTTCAACTATCTAGCTATCACGGTTCATCGGACAGACAGACAGCGGAGCCTTAGTAATGGGACCCGTTTTTACCCTTTGGGTACGGAACCCTAAAAATGTGAACACCGAATATTTGGATTCTGATTTTGATTACGGTGAATAAAAGTATGTAAGTCAAAATAACGAGTTGTCAATCTACATTGTTCAGACTATACTGAACTGTTGCCATATAAATAAGAATAATAGCGCCCTCTTGAAAATGATCATTTATTCCTGGTCAGGCTTTACTTTCGTAAGTTTTAATGAATTCATCAAATCCATTATTAACCCGGTCGGAACTTACAAAAACCCAGGAGTGTTTACATAATCATTACATAAGTAGGCATACTTTGACATTCGCACTTAATTTAAAACAGCGCCTACCCGCTTTAGGCTTCTCTCCCCTATTTCTGTTGCATCTTCATGAAAAATAAATTATAACAGGGTTAATCTACTCAGCGAACTAAATAATGAAACACATTATAAAAAAAGTCAAATATATGGAACCTCTATCCGAACATCACTAGGTATTTACAAAAGGTATTTTAAAATAAGTTTTTGAGCTATAGCTTCATTTAATATTTTAATAACGTCCGTACCTATCAAATTTCTAGTAACTCGCCATTAGATTCTTTAAGGCAGCATACTAACAATATTGAGTGTGTCGCTTACGAATCCTATTCTTTTAGTACTTTTTTTTTACTACAGCACTTTTATTTGTAGATTAAATGACTGCCAGTGAGATCGAAATCAACTTCATAAGAAGTGCGGCGCGCGGGGCCCCGGCGCAGTGTTCTTAGGTTGTACTTTATACAATCGTTATATACTCGAGAGCTTTTCAGTCGAGTACCGTGTTTAAACTCAGCAAACTTCGTTGCCTAAGTGAGGGACAAGATTGAAAAGCTTGATTATATCACTATTGTATACAATACTTTTTCTACGAGCCATCTAAAATTGTACATTTTCTACTATAAAACCTAAATAATTACTTAAAGTTGGTACTACAAAAAGGTAGTGCAAAAGACATCAACGCGCAACTATTGTTGCCCGTTTAGTCTTTTTTTGTGGGAGCGCGGCGGCACGTGATTGGTTAATGTTTTTATAGTTGACTACAGCGTATCGAAATCATGAAAAGTACGCAATTATAGTTTGGTCACGTTTGGTATACGAAATCTTAACTGTTTTCTATTTATTTATTTCTGACTTCCAGGCAAAAATCTACAAACAATTATTTACTTTGTTTTTATTTACAATTTTAGGTGTTTGCTGCAGCTGTGCTAGCTTACTCAGAAGACCCATTTTATCATAAACCGTAACTTACACACAACTTTTATTTACTGTAAATCTCTTTGACGTCACTTTTTACTTCAATAGGAGAAAACAATAATTAAATTAAAAGAACGAAATGTGTTTGTACGGTTTTTGATACAATGGACCAGAATAATCAAAAGCCTGGAGTGCTCCAAAGAACCCAAAGTAACGGGAGATTCAATCAGTTGATTAATCCCACAGCGCTCATCTCAGCCAGAGCTAGACGAAGAAAATGAGAAGAAGTACAGAGAGACGATGGTGGCGTTGAAAGTGTCGCGCGCGCAGAACGAGCAAATAGAGTGGCTCAAGCAGGAAAATGGTAAGTCTTATTTATGGCTCGAAATGGCTCGTGGTATTTCGCCTGCGACCGATTACTATTGCAGCGTAAATGATTCAGGATACACCACCATTACTGCTGCTGTAATGCGGTGCGACATCGCTGTCGCAAATGTCACGAAATTTAAACCCATGTATAAGTAATTAGTTTTAACCGAGCTTAAAACTAATTCAGGAATTATTAGTTTTACCCCTATAGTTTACCCCTTTAGTAGTTTTACCCCTATATAAGTCCCTAACAACTTATAATTAATTAGTAAGGGTAGCAATGAGTGGGTGTGGAGTAAGTACTCCATACTTATTTAGCTATGACCATGGTCATGAGCAATTCATCAGTGTTTCCTTTGCGCTATGACATGGGTGTTAGAAGTTACAGGTCAATCTTATTCCGATATGATACTGATTTGTCAGTGTCAAAAGTGGTTGAGGAAATGTCACTTTTGACACTGCCAGATCAGTATCATATAGGAATGAGATGGAATATCTAAAACTCGAACTTCCGGTTCGCGCGCCATCTTGGTAGTCATGCCTCGTGAATAATTCCTTTGTTTTTGGCCCATTAATATTGTTTAAAGTGTAATATCGATAGCTTATTATACAGTAAAGTAAACGAATGTGGTAGTGAATGGAGAATTAATTATGAAACGCGTTTAACCATCATTGTAAAGTCCAGCTATCTCTTTACAAGAGCTAATAAAATCACCGTACACTATCTTGTACTAATCGTACAATTTTAGTCGTTGTTAAAGCTCTTAATAATTTGACTGAAGCCATTAATTTTAAAAGCATGAATGAAACTAATACTCAAATTGGCCTGTTAAATGGCTCTTGTATCCTGTCATAATCATAATATAGCTGTTGTTGTTTATATTAAAAAAACCGGCCAAGTGCGAGTCGGACTCGCGCACGAAGGGTTCCGTACCATTACGGAAAAAAACAGCAAAAAAATCACGTTTGTTGTATGGGAGCCCCATTTAAATATTTATATTATTCTGTTTTTAGTATTTGGTGTTATAGCGGTAACAGAAATACATCATTTGTGAAAATTTCAACTGTCTAGCTATCACGGTTCATGAGATACAGCCTGGTGACAAACAGACAGACAGACGGACAGCGGAGTCTTAGTAATAGGGTCCCGTTTTTACCCTTTGGGTACGGAACCCTAAAAACAATTGAACAAGCATCAGAGACGTCTGCGAACGATGCTACTAAGCTTGGAATAAAGGGTCTAGCAGGCTAAGCGAACAACAAGTCATTTGCATCAAGCCAACGACGGATTTGGTCATTCTCTCAGGTGGTATACTGGCAGGACCTAAGAACACTCTAAGCTTAATATCAGTCCTCGATCTTCTTTTGTTTTCGAGTTATTCAGGATAATGTAAAATAATCAGCGTATCATTGAAAGTATCATATTTTGTAAACTGTTCAAGTTAGATGAACCAAACAAAATTATATTTGACAATAATAAAATAGACTACAAAATGCATATTTTTAACTGGCATCATGTCCTTATACTTCATTATAATAATAAAAAAATGTTTTAATTTTTTTTTACTTTTCGCGGAGGGTACACCTACAAAAAAAATATATGCTTGAGTAGCCACTAATACCCACTACATACACATATAAAAATATTTGCATAAATCTTCGTGCGTCATGTCAAAAAAAAAAACATTATCGAACAAGTATAGTTACTAGCATATATAAATAAAGTACCAGTGCAGTGTGAAGATAAGTTAGTGTGTAGGTATACAATCTCTTCTAATAAACCTATTGATAATGCATCGACGATGACATGTCAACATTGATAATATTTGACACATAATATTATCTGTATTTGGTTTTTTGCATTTTTTGTTGAAAAATGGATAACATTAAGTGTCAGTCTTGTGAATAAACATTAAAAAATATGGATGGGAAGAAAAAATGCATTAAAACTGGGCAAGAGGCTGATGCAAGTATACCATCTCTCCCTAGGTCTCATCTGTCACTTTTGACACTGACGACAGACTAGTTTTATATCAAAAACAGATCGAATACCTAAAACACGAATTGGCATGTTTTAATCTGGTGATATGGCCGCCTTAACTTGAATTTATGATGTTGCACCGTATTATATGTTAGCTAGATAAAGTTAACTGCACTATTTTGGCGATATTAACTCATTAAACAAATTATGTCCTTTTTGTCGATTACATTTCTTGTATAAATTGTTGTGTAGAAATACTCCAAATAAAACTTACTTAATCGTCTAATTTGAACGTAGATACAGACCCGTCGCAACTATTCATCAGGAAACAAAGAGAGTTAAGTGTAGGGTAGGGTAGCTTCATTAGCTACGGACGATAGACAGTAAACTTTAAGGCACCTACAAAGCCCGCGGTAATTGAAATGTCAGTCCGGGTACGGGGTTACGTTTGACAGATCAATGCAAAGACGTTTCAGTTACAGTTAGCATGTTAGAGCTTATGTTGATTTAATAGTACATTATTGTCGAGGCTCGGAAGTAGCTACTTGCTGGCTGAGGATTCGTTTTAAACGGACGACCTTGGGAGTCCGTTTAATTGAATCCGAAGCCAGCAAGTAGCCTTCCAGCCGAGTCATATATAGTGCTTTTCTCAAAAATGGCGCAATAAATGCAAATATAATAGAAATATTTTACAGAAGCAACATTGTTATGTATATATTTTCACAGAAAAAAGTAAAAAGATTTGCTTTGCCGCCGTTTTTATTTTTTTTAATTAAAAATGGAAGTGTATTTTTCTGCTGAAAATACGCCAACCTATTTGAGACACCTAAATAGTCGCGGTACCAACATTATAATAATAAGTACTGATCATCTGTTTGGCTGTTTAATGGACCTATGCCTTCATTTGATATGGCCACTTCAACTTTTAAAAAGTGAAACTCAACAAATAATGGAATTTGTATGAAACATTGCAGTCCCGAAATCGAGACTGCAATGTTTTTAACTTTTTAATTTTTTGACACCATAAACTACGCACTTCGCGACCTACTTTTTAACCGGCAACGTCGACTTTGCCGTCCATTTTTGAGAAAAAACCTTTACTTGTCTCTTGCACAACAATAAAAGTTATAAAAGTATAAAAGTGTGTCCTATTTCTTGGCGTATTATATAAGTGCACAAGACCGCTGACATCCGAGCCTTACAAACTTACAACAATTCACAGAGCTTGCATGGTTATATGCTGAAGTTGGACTAGTTTAAAATTCTTACTAAATCCGAATTAATTATAGCGTTTTAATTTTTCATTAGATAATTATTGCTATGAATCCTTCTAATCTTAATTTTGTAAACAAAATATGTAACATTACTTATCTTAGTAGAGTCAGACCAAGCTAACTCTGCACAGACTTGTATGGAAAGTGTGGATCTCTCACCTTAAAACCATAACCATGACATTTTTATAAAAATATGTCGTTTATTTGTGACACTCATACTTTGTCACGTCGAAGACATCTCGTTATAATGAATGGGGAAATCGGTCCTTTCCGGAGATAATTATTGAATTGAGAGCTTTATTATATTAGTGAATTGAATAGTTAGGTCGACAATGGAAAAGGTAACGTTCTAAAATCGTAGCCGATAACAAAATGTTTGCGAATATGTGTTTGAGAACTCGTGTTCCACGCTGGACAGGGGCAGTTTTCCGCTGTCGTGTCGTCTCCTATGTCAACTGGGTATATGTGACTGCAGACAATTCTTTTGTGTTCCATTTTACTTTAACTTGAAGTAAAGAAAGGTATTTAGAGTTTTCAGTCTGTTCAAAGCTGGATTAAGATGTTTTTTTTTTATTAAATACTAAAAATACGACTCGCGTATATTCAATTATTCATGTATCTACTTTGTAAGCTTGTCTTGAAAAAAAAAAAGCAAAAACCTTTGTTTAGATTTAAGGTTACATTGCGGTTACGAAAGCATTGCTGTGCATCGTTGCCAGAAACAGGGTAACTACTTCTATAATACTATAATATCGTAGTCCGAGAAGGTTTTTCGGTTTGGTGTCACAAAGAAAATGTAACTCAACTGAGTGTAGATTCCTCCTACACTCCTAAACTATTTTAATAAGAAACATTGAGTAAATTATTAATAAAAGCTAGTTATCTTTTTATCATTTGCATTAAACATTTGCAGGTAAATGTTAGTGAGAATAGGGAATATTACGCGAAACTCTGCGCAGGGGGCGCCACTACTACAATCTGAGGGTCTACCACAAAACAAAAAAATCGAAATTTCGTTATCTAACATCTCTGTCATTCTTGTATATTCGAGCGATAAAGAGGCAGATAGCGAAATTTCGGATTCGCGTTCCCCGGTAGGTTCTCTGCAAACAAACCGCCTTGGCCCTTGGTGCATCAATGTCATATTTTATTATCTCTGAAAACTTGTCAAAAAACTGTTAAAGGCACAGTATGTATGTTACTCTATGGTTTACTAAACGGGCTACTGCTGCACTCTGGTGGCAGAACATTGCAGTAAAATCCCCTATTGCGTAATATAAAATTCTTGTGACGTCCTTCTACAACTCGCCGAAATATAGTCGGTCTTACCCGGGTATACCTTATGGTCTTACTGACAGGTTCATAAATATATTTTTGGCATAATGGCTAACTAAAATGCCCAAGAAAATATTTGAACCTACCTACTAAAACTCAGGTTGTAGTTTGCATTCATACATTATTCAAAGGAAACCGAACGCGACCGCTTATATGGATGTAGGTAAACCCAATTCTTACATTGTTTTCAAGTTAAGCATACGATGGATGTACCAAATTAGTAAAACATACTTTTTTTCTCCTATTACGATCGAAAGAACTGAGTAGAAATAACACAAAATACCTATAAAATTACCGAATCTAAAAAAAAGTGTACAAACATTGAATAAAATGGGCCACATACCTACGTGTTCACTATAACTAGGACCCCAGCAATTCGAATTCAGAGAAACATAGGTAATATTCACTTAGATGTTTTATCAAAGAGATTGCTATGTTAGGAATCCATTTGAACAATTTTCCCCCTTCGTAATATCCAAAGCTTCGATTTATCCCCAGATCGCGAGAATATGCGCGCGTGACTCAGCTGCCAATGTTTGACCTGATTTAAATATAAATTAGTTTTTAAACATAAATTGAATTTCTAAGTTAAATTATTGTGACTTCTTTTAAACCTTAAAGCTCAAAACGATATTTTCATAGGAACTTCATCAGACCAGCTTAGTTCACCAAAGTTACGTGGGCAGTCTATCTAAATTTCATTTCATCATCATTATTTTATGAAGTTTTCTCTACACAAACGGTTGGGGCTTAGGCTCCCTGAGTGAAGTTAGAGCTACCGCTATACGCATTGAATTATTTATCGTCGAGGAGTCGCAAACACCACACCACGCCACATGATTTTCATGTGATTTTCTATGCCTGCTGGTACCGTCTTGAGTCCAAATGAATCCGCCTCTATATCAAACCTCATACAAACGTTGTAAGTTTGTTCAAGAGAAAACAAATCTTTTAGAATGTGCAACTTAAGTTCTTTTATTTGATATATATCCGATTTGCCTTAGCAACTACTATACTTACCTTTTGTAGTACTTTTGCCGTTTGTAATTGCAAATCGATAACGTACTAGTGTAACACAAAGTCTGATATTTAAAATGTGTATTTATAAGTTTACATACTTAAACAAATATATAATTTCTGTTACATTCATAAAAATAGCCCTATTTCACTCAACGAATCCTATCGATCTCTGTATTTTCTAAGAGTATTATTGTTCTTACCGGGTAAAAGAGTCCAATTAAAAAATCTGTGCAAGCAGTCTTTTATGTAGGAGCTTAAAAAAATATACATTCGCCGTGATCACAGAAAATTTCTGGAAATTACACTTGACGTTCCTAAGCAGCCCATTTCAACATGATTTCATAAAAGGGAGGGTAATATTTTTTAAGTACCACTATATTACTTTACCTACTTACATACGTAAAATGTGTGTTTTGGTACGCTTTTAGCTATTATTAGATGAACGAATTATCGAAACAAGGATTCCGTAGGGTAGGGGAACCCGTCTGTCACAATAGCCTGTCTAAGGGGAATTGTGTAGGTAGTTAGGTACTACATATTTATTAATTTTTATAAGCCTATTTGAGTGTCCCACTGCTGGGCAAAGGCCTATTTAAATAACAATAAAAAACAAATTCTTAGGGACACTTACGTGCTTTTACTAAGAACGATAGATTTTTTGTAAAACTCATACAACCTTCAAAAGCCGACTTCATAAAGATAAAAAGAAACAATTATTAATTGGCAGTGTCATGTACGTTACAAAACATACATTCGGATTACTACCTAATCTCGTTTTTTTTTTTGTTTTTCGAAGTCAGTTAACAGCCACGGCAACGCACGGCATGGCGTTAACGGTTAAACCAATACATTTTTGGTTTATAAATGAACTTTGAATAACCCAAAAACTTATTTCACAGCTCGACTAACAGCGAAACGTACGCAGCTGAAACACCAGTGCGAGGGGCTGGCAGTGGCCCTCGAGGCGACACGCGAGAGCCGAGCCCGGCTAATCGACTTAATCAGTGACGAAGAACGCGCCGATGAGAGTAAAATGTAACGTAGCTCATGTTTTTACGCAGCTATGATACCGTCTGGTGCGGGAGAGGGAGAAAGAAAGCGCAGAGTAGGTAACATGTATTGTAACGTATCTCATGTTTAGACGTAGATCAGACACTAGTGCGAGGGGCTGGAAGAAGATCTGCAGGTGGCGCGGGATAGCTGAATCCGGCTAATTAGGGATGAAGAAGGCGCAGACGAGAGTATCATGTAATGTATCCTATGTTAAGACTACAGCAAAGAGTACGCAGCTGAAACAGCCGTACGAGGGACTGGAAGAAGCTCCAACGCTCGAGAGCTAAGTCTGGAGAAAGAATACGCCGACTGGTTTACCTATCTCATGTTTTCACACAGGCTACACAGCTATAGACGCCAGCGCAGCGCGAGGCCGAGGGCCCGGAAGAAAATCTTCAGGCGGCGCGAGCGAGCCGAATGTAAACAAATTTATCCCTACCGATTTGATAGCGAAAATTAATGCCATGTTAACCTCGCTTCGAAACTTGATAAAGTATTTCAATTATGTGAATGTAAGTCGAATATTTTTCGGCTAGGAGGAGACTAAAATCATATTAAACAGATTTGTCTGGAAGCTGTTCTGATGGTTATTAAAGATTTCTTCGAAACCATTAATGTTCTCTGGACATACATGTGAGCCAAATCGAGTCTATTGGACCTTCGTTTGATATCCATATTAAATACAATACTCTGTATACAAATGTTGCTGTTTTCCCATACCATGCGATGCTGTACGCAGCACAGTAAACGGTGTTAACTGGCGGCCAGTGCCTGATCTCATTTATTAAACTAAAAACAACCTCTTATCTTATGACACAAATGCCAAAAGGTGAAGTGGAAAGGGGAAAATAAGTTCAATTGCATTTTAGATTTGACGTGAATAACGCCATTAGTGATTTTTACAAACCGCTACTTTTGTTGACATCAAATCGGCGTCTAAAATATATCAATTGTTACCTCTGTACGACTCGTGTCAGTGACGGGACGACCGGATGCCGACGTAGCTTTTAGTAGTAAGTACCTAAATATATTTTACTCTACTCAAATATTTTCCAACATTCTTAGCGACATCTCGTGTTGTAAATATTTAGACATGTGTCGTAGGTACCGTACTGTAGGTTTTAGCAATAGAGATGAAAGCCTTTACAAAGGGTGTGTTTTCCCGATACTGGATTTCGGTACAAACACAGTATCAGAACCGGGAATAACGTATTTAAGTGCGAAATACAGTTTTTATCTCGGTAGGTATAATCATAAGATATAAAATCGTAAAAAAACAATAGAGTGTGATCTTTCAGGCATCTTAAAGATATCCTTTATTTAATTTGGTTCAAAAGTTAGGGAGGGAACTTATTTTAGAATTTTGAAGCTATTATTTCCAGAAATATTAACTTAACTATAACTATTCTAATAAACATATTTAGGAATCTTACGGTTGTTTTGAAAGACTTATCAAACAGTATTTCACACATTCATATTAAAAAAAAAAAAAAATAGGTAATCCCTGAATAGTGTCACGCGCAACTCCGTTAACCTTAGTTACATTAGTTACAGATAACCAGTCTAAATCGTCTTTAAAACCGTTAAATATATATGTACTAAAAGAAAATTTTGAAAATTTTAACTATTTATTGAGAAAAACATATAACCAAGTCATGTAACTTTATTATTTTGCCGATGGCGTCAAGCACAACTCCTTTAACCTGAGTTGCATGATATATGTATGCATGACTGGCACAACCAAAACTTTACCTAAATATCACCATTGTTTCTTAAGTTACCGGAGTTACTTATGACAAGTCGATAAATCATGTACCTACAATAGTTTTCAAATGCATTAAAAATAAGTCACGCGTATGTCATGTAACTTACCCGCCGTGGAGCGCCCTACAGTCACACGTGTGTCCGTAATTAGTATAGAGTTCCATACTACTGTGAAACTGGGGCGCTGCAGGGGTTAACTTACATGACGTCGTGTGACCAATATAGTAATTATAGTATAGAACAGTTGGTCATGCGGGCACTCCTTAACTTAAAATGAAAAGTAAAACTATTCAATTATACAACTTAAAGCCCCTATTCTGTGACATATTAATATTAATTAATAAAATTAACTACGATGAATCGTCAACGATAACAGCATTTGAATCATTAAAACTTTAAACGTAATTATCACGAAACTCATGTTTTAAAGTTACATGAGTTGCGCCTGACACGGCAGTGCTGGTAATCGAACAGGGATTGTGTCAATCGGTAGATAATCTGCCGTCGCGGGGTGAAGTAGTTCCATCCGGGGCGGGGTGGTGCGGGTGTGTTCTGTATGAAATACTATAAATTATACTATGACGGTACAGCTGCTGCATCGGTAGAACCTAATTTCAGCATTATCAGTGTCTCAGACGAAAGCCCCTTTTAGAAAACAAAGCTGTTTCTGGACGCACTAAACTAGTTAACGTGTTGAATTAAACTTCTGTGACGTGTATATATGTATGTATGTATGTATGTATAAACTTTTTATTGTACAAAGACATATAACACAAATATGGCACAGAAATAGGCAGTACAAAGGCGAACTTATCCCTTTAAGGGATTTCTTCCAGTTAACCTTTGAGTAGATGAGAATTGATGAAGAACGGTAGACAAATATAGCACTGCGTACAATAGACTAGAGGAAAGTCAATAAATTTATAAATGAGGGCGAAAATAAATAAAATAAGAAAAATTTTAAGTAACAGTATAACAAATATATATAATACCTACGTTATATATAATAAATATACATCCATAGTCACAAACAGTTAATTCTGGTCCGATAGCCACAGTTTCCTTAACTGCCCCTTAAGCGATGCAACGGACCGCGATTTCCTTAAGGAGGGAGACAACTCATTCCAAAGCTGAACCGCTCGCACCGCAAAAGATTTACCATACGCACTACATTTGTGATGAGGTGTTGCCAGTGCAAGATTTGCACTCGATCGAAGGCGATGGCCACTACCATCTGCCATAAATTTGAATTTTTGTGAGAGATAGACAGGAGAAGAAGGAATAAAAATAACATTAAAAAGAAGAGAAAGAATATGCAGATCCTTGCGACGGCGGATGGGAAGCCATTTAAGTTCTAAACGTAACGTGATGTCTAAAACGAACCAAACAAATAAAGAACTTTACTTTAGAAGTTACTTTAAACAAGAGGTCACATCCACTCACATTTTTTCACAATTTGCACAGCGTCGGCTTGTTAGAACGTGTCACATAATATTAATACGACTTCATCGGCTAAGTAAATAAAATAATTATGTAGAAATATTATCTACGTCGACATCAACAAATTTATCGACTGTATAAAAGGTAACACTGAATTATTATTTCTAGTCCATTAGTCCTGTTCCTTATGTCATTTACATTCGGTCGTCCGATCCTTAGGCATAATAGAATAGCCGATGATAAGCGATATTGGATCTGGATCCATACCTATATGGATTTGACCAGACCATGACCAGAATTAGTCAGATGTCAGAACTATGAGCCATCGAACTCCTACGTAAGTAGATACTATAGGTCTACCTACCTAGGTTGGTAAAGAAGTTTACGTAGTGGTTTTATAATAGACGATAGCTGAGTTTTAGGACTAGTTTATATATTACATTAATACTTACATAACATAATACAAATTAGCATCGTGCAACCAAGTCTTCAACTAATCCGGAGATGACCATAATAACTTCTTGCCAACCGCCTCAGTTAACCGGTAGACCATCTCGAGTGTCGCTAGTGGTACGAGTACCTTTCGAATCTTCAGATGCGACTCACTCAGTATTTCTAGCGATAAGTCAGGAAACCCAATTAAATATTAATGAAATTCGAAGCATTTTGCACAGTGCAGGTTGCACACGGGATGTCAACATTTTATAGCATCGCGTGTCGATCATTACGTTACGGCACAATTGTTATTTTTGATACCTACTATCTTTCTCTCTCTACCTCGTTTTGTCACGTACGTTTGTCGCTGCAATCAAGTCTGAAAATCAGTGATGCACGGACACCGAATTGACATGTAAGCGCTAACATTGACGATTTAGGACCACTTCTACGGATGTAAACATTAGAATTTAAAATACCTATTCCAGGTTCCACTTTATAAAGTTTTTCCATACATGTTTGTGTAGGATTATTATCATTAAGTACTCCAAGAATATGAGTGTGTTTTCCATAAATATATTTGTTTACGTATATCTTTTACAGACGCGCCTACGAAGACTCGTTGGGAAATAAGGCAGAGCGATTTAGGCAGACTCAGAGTTTCTACGTAAGTGCTTAAGTAGTCATAAGTATCCATACATTTATGTATGAGTTCCTTATTAAATCTATATCACGGTATAAAGACTAAAGACAGTAAGTAAGCAACCTCCAAATCATACGAAGTTTTCATGATCTCAGACAGTAGGTAACAACTGAGGGCCTACCGCGAACCATTTCGTTCGTTCCTTAGTCTGTTTACCTCTCTATCGCTCTTGCATATCCGAGCGATAGAGGCAAATATCTGGTCTTACCTACTTATCTAGACCTAGACTATGTACTAACACTAGAATGTGCCCGTGTATCTGCCTCTCTCTCTATCGCACTTGCATTAATCGAGCAATAGATAGGCAAATACCGAAATTTCGCTTTTAGATGTTCACGGTCGGGCAGGGCCTCAGATACTAAAAGTCATCAATGGTCACTGCATCCCTGACGGATGATTGTTGCAATGCTGTGTCACGAGCAGTTGAGACGGCCAATGCATTTCCGCTTATGGCTATACAATAAGCCTATCGCTGCACGACACTTCTTGCCGCATAAGTCACACGTATGTGTACTTATGTTGAGTCTCTGGAGATAAGGCTGCGTTTCCACCAGAGCTGTGTGAGGATGCGTAGCGAGGGATGTCTTTGTTAAGAACTAATAGATTCACTTCATTTGTTTTCCTCGCTCAGTGTGCAGTGGTTCTATTGGTTCTTAAAAAACATCCCTCTATACGCATCCTGGAGTACATTTTTGGTGGAAACGCAGCCTAAGACCAGGCTACCGGCCTGATGACGCCTGTCCTCTTATGTTTTTTACACCGAAACTGAATACAAACAGAACAAAACAAATTACAAAGTCAATTGCTTGATATTTGAATCATGTCCAAATAATGGCATTAATGTTAGGTAAAGCGACGTTAATTTGATTAGTTTTAGACTTTAACACGATATTTGGCGAATTTATGAAAGAAAATTACTGAAAGGAATATATCATAATTATGTATTTATTGCGTAAGACACACTTAGTTCATAATCATAATATAAGATGATGGAGCCACCCGGTAAGCAAAAATGCCTTTGTTGGGTGGCGCCGCTCTTCTTTCAGGTTACATAACTATATTATATATTTTACTTAAATGCTAAGCTAATTAACTTTTATTTACTTACTGGCTAAATTTCTAGTTTATACTATTTACAACTAAGGTTACAGTTTAGAATTAAGGTATTTATATAAATGGAAAAAAGCTGGGTATCGTATACACGAGTCCAAAAAGAAATGTATGTATGTTTAGTTATTTATTTAAAAAAAAAAATATTTATTTTCATACCACTACTTTATTAACATTCTAAAGTAAAATCGCTAAAAAGGTCATAAATTCATAATGACTTATAGACAACGGTGGAAGGGAAGATACAGTCGGTGCTGTCGGTAGTAAAAGCTTGTATTAGTAACGAAGTTCTTGGCAGAAATTGATTATAATATTACCTCGATAACTATGAATTCCACCACGTACCTATAGGTACCTTATAGAGTATAGGTGATCAAAGATGCGTTCAGAATACTCATGAAACAACCTCGTTACTGCAGTGCTAAGACCATGTTTGCTAATGCGGGAGTACCTGATTTTTATGCAATCATGCGGTCCCGCATAGCTTCGGTCTGGGCAAACGTATGGCAAAACTCGCAGCAAAATTATATTCTGGCGCTGTTTACTGTAAACCCGAGCAATAACATCCTAAAACACTGGACGGCCGTGCACCTGAACGAAAATGGAAAATAATAAGTATGTACTTATTTAAGGTATAATTTAACAAAGGATCTATTTATAGCTTCCGCATCATTGTATTGTATTGTATTTTTAAGTTTTATGTTACCTTATTTTATTTTATTGTATGAGTTTAAAACTTGAAATAAACAATATTATTATTATATTATTATTATTTGTATCTCGTATAAACTCACGGGTATATACATCCCGGTCATTTGATAGGCGTGCGTGGGGATACAGATTCAACACGTAGAGGCCCTTTGGAGAAGTTTGCTGTTACGTAATACACCTGCTAGAACCCATTTACGGGTACAACAAATAGATACCCGTAAATCGGTCCCAACAGGCGTAGGGGCTATTATAAACACAGTGGAAAAGAGTGCCGGTTATGGTCTTGAAGTTTGGCTGGTCAAAAGATTGGGCTATTGCTGAGAGGTCCGGACACCTGCCATAACAATGTCTATACACGTTATCGTTATTATTATTATTATTAAAGACACCCTAAGACTTGTAGAGTATTTTTATAAACATCAATGACTGACTTCAACTACTACACAAATCACACAAATTTTGACAAAACAAAGGTATCAGGATATTAAAAGCTTTATATAAATCAAGAAATAATGCATAGTACCTACGATTCACACTTGTCTCTTTGTAAAATAATAAACATACAAATATCACAAATTTTGACAAAACAAAGGTATTAGGATATTAAAAGCTTTATATAAATCAAGAAATAATGCATAGTACCTACGATCCACACTTGTCTCTTTGTAAAATAATAAACATACAAATATTTTCTATGCGAAGAAGCAACTAGCATTATTGTCAATAATGCAAAATTGATAAAACAGGGATTTAATAAGCGGTATGGAAGTTGTTCTCTAAATCGACCGGCAAATCAAACTACTCTACCTCGGTTTTTTTTTTTTATACTACGTCGGTGGCAATCAAGCATACGGCCCCCCTGATGTTAAGCAGTCTCCGTAGCCTATGCAAGCCTGCAACTCCAGAGGAGTTACATGCGCGTTGCCGACCCTAACACTCCTCTCCTTACTTTAATTAAAATTAACTCGTTCAAGTATCAAATTAGCAGATTTTAGTGTAATTATGAATATATAGTGTAATTATGAAATGTTGAATGATCCCGTGTGTGTGTACAGTCAGTATCAAGAGTAGTGTATCAGACTGCGTGAAAAGTATCCACCTAAAGGTAGCTTAACAAAACAAAAATATCTTGATATATTTGATATATAGAATAACACTGTTGTAGATACCTTTAAACGCAAATTGTCGAGATATATTAGTTATCTGGGCCATTTTTTATTTTGTTGTAATTTTTTCATTTTTCTCAGATTTTGATAAAATTTGGTGGATAGACTGAGCTCATTATTCTGTTCTGTACAACAGCATTCTGTACAAATCTTCGACTGAATTACGGAAAACGTATGGAATTCAACATTATTTGTCCCAAATTTGGATTTCGTGTTCCGACCAGAATTAGGAGCTTTTCAAATCTACCAATTTTTATCAATATCTGACAAAAATAAAACTATGAATACGGATTATATTGCGTATATTGAATTTATAATACATCCCGACGTTTCCCTGGTTCGAAACGTCGGGATGTAGGTATTATAAATTCAATATACGCGATATAATCCGTTGTCATCTCCAATGATGTTCGGCTCGGACACCAGATCGTCAATCTCCTGGTTCTTGCGGAGTCTCCAGGTTCCATCCTCTCAACGAGTGGGTCCCAATATCTTGCGGTAGATCTTCCGCTCTTCTACTAGCAGCGCGCTAGCTGCCAGGCTCCGATGGCTCGGGGATCGGGCACGTAGTCCGGATGGGGGAAGATCGCGCAGTCTGGAGGGCGTACTCTGGAGTACCAAGTGGCCGAAGACCGTCTGGACGCCCTAGGTACCGCTGGAGAGACAAAATGCAGAAAGACCAAGACCTCGGCGAACTCGGCGCCGTCGACTGGACAGAAACGGCTTTGGACAGAGTAGCATGGCGGTCTTTGGTGTCGGAGGCCAAGATCCACTTCGGGTCGTCGCGCAAGTAAGTAAGTAAGTAATCCGTTGTCATAGTTTTATTTCTGACAATAAAATTAAATCGACAAAAAATAAAAAAATGGTCCATCGATAAAAAAAGTATCGAAGGTGACAGATATACTTTTGGGGCGTTGTTTCATACTCTACTATTGATGCTGACTGTACAACTAACAATTATTTCCCAAATCAATTTCGTCTTGCTTACATTCGGTAATGATAATAAAATGGTTAGTACCTAATATGTTTCCATGATTCCCAATTTTATACACGTGTGTACCTATTTACCTAGAGTACCTACCTACTTACAGCTATTTGAACATATAATGACGTTTCTACGAGTATTTAAATACATCTTGAGAGAAAATTCTCTTTCCAGTTTCCTTGTTCCTAAATACATATTTATAAATTGGATGTTTTTGTTATTTTTATTTTTTTAAGTGCCTGGCACATCCCGAACAATTTTATTCTTAACTGAGTCCGATTTAAATGATGTTTTATATATATAGCTTTATTTCACTTTAAAAATATTATTAATAACCAACCGGAATTTACCGATTTCTTGCGTTCAAAGAAGACATACAGATTATTAATCACTAGTTTTCGAGTGATGTTGAAAGTATTATAATTATCTATTTCAGAATGCGAATAATAATTAGGGCGAATTTTCATGTGCGATTATTTAAGGCCGGCAGCGCCCAGCGGTGCATGGGATCTGTATTTTCTGTATATTTCAGCTCACGCCACGCCTTCTTATTTTTTTTATTTAGTATCAAAAACAGACAATACATCATGAAATAATAATCTGTTGCTTACATAACATTAAGGGTAGATGTTTGTCCAGTTAAAGGTAACCACAGCTTATTTCAGTATCTTAGGACATATAATATATAGGTACAGTAAGACATTTAGACTGAAGCTAAATTTAACAAATAATAAAATATCAAAAGAATAGAAAGAAATTATGATAAATGAATCTGAAGACTTCTTATCTAGCTGGTTTTCGAGGGTCAATCGTATTGAGTATTCCGGACGCCCGGAGTTACGGCTGCTTGCGTTATTTGCTCTTGCAATGGACTCAATCAAATTAATTTATTTAATGTCGTTAACTAGGACGAGGAGCAGATGACGCGGAAATTCGAAGAGGTTAATAAAACGAACTTCGAGCTTGAGAGTGAAGTCACACGGCGTCAACAAATCGTTGGCGAGTTGAAGAAGAAACTTGAAACTATGAAACCGGAGGTTCCTGAAAACTTGCCTGTCGCCATGTGAGTTTAAAGGATGAATCACGCTAGACCGGGCCGGGTCCGTGCTGAGGCGTCCGATATGTCATTTTCTATGACGGCTGATCAGTGATCACGTGCCCAGGTAGCAAAGTGACGTCAGCGACGTCATAATGACGTAATAATGATGTAATTATGGCGTCATAATGACGTCGCTGAAGGTGGTTCTTTCCATAGAAAACGAAGCGCCAAAAGCTCCGGCCCGGCCCCGGCCTGGTTTAGCGTGAGTCATCCTTAAATCCTAATAATAAATATTAGGTAAATTAACCAAAGTACTGAAAATTTGTCTATGAACTAAAATAAACTAAGAGTTACACGTGCTCGCTAATACTTACTACAAAGCCTATTAACGTGTGTTTGTCTTTTGAGGACCTCCCACATACTCCGCTGCCTCCGCTTATGAAAACACATATTATTCAAAATATATAATCACTGCTTTACTTGTAGAATACCAAGCAGATAAACCGCTTTACTTATTTATATTCCTTCATCACCTACACCATTTTATAATACCGACGTGTAGGTTTACAGATAGGTACCGAAAGTGTTCTTATATAATGGTCCATCTAATATTTAAGTGATCTTTGGTATCACTAAAATGTAAATTCCATTAGTTGTCGCTAAAAGCTGGTTCTCGTAATTCCATTCATTAGTTCCATATTTAAATAGTCGTTTCAATCCTATCGTTTTTATTTTATGCTCATTTGCAAACGGAGACTGATTCTGATTTTACAATTTGTTAAGGTGAATACTTTGATTTGATGACCACCAGTTCGACACTGACATAATTATGTATACGCTAGCGTGTGCGTAACTTTCTTTCAGAGTGTAATAGTAGTCCATCATTCGGACTTTGTTGTTGATTTTTGACCGAATACTTGGTTTGTCATAGGCACTATCATTTAAAGCCTCAAGCAAACAAAACCAAGTATTTGGATTTTGGGTAAAAGTCAACAAAAAAGTCCGAATGATGGACTATAAATACACTGAGACAAAGATCGTCTTATAGAATTTTTTTTTTTTGCGAATGACATGAGTTCAGATGTAAAGCTTTGATTGGAAATAATAGGCAAGATACTAAATTACAATCATAGTACAAAAATGTATTTTTTACGTGGGTTGTTACGTTTTTATAAGAATTTCCGAGAGGTAGTAAAAAGTGTAGTGTAAGTAGTTTGCATGATATTTTTTTAATACTTCCAATATTATTTAAATAAAGGTTACAGTTAATTTTGAAACAATGTCAAGTAATGCAGAAGAATTATGAACAAAGATCCAATATAATTCAATTCAATTCAATTCAATTATTTATTTCGAATCATTTTGATCTATATAGTGTTAGTAGTAAGTACAACAAAACTTAAAATTAATTAAGGTTAGTGACATACAATTACAATTTACAAATCACACATAAATTATAAAATAAAATACAATAACAAAGTTGATCTAAAGTTATAGTTTTCCCCTAATTTTTATTTTCCTATTGACTGCTATTATATCGCACACAGCTGTACCTGTGCTAACTCGGGGCATATATATGTAGAATAACATATTATCGACAAAAAATTATACCAATGTTACTGTCAACATCTAGATGTTATTCAACATAAATAAATATTATTATTTTATCTAATTTTTTAAATAAAACAACAAATTAAAACGTGTATTATGTTTTTTATTTTAAAATCGATTTCATAGTGTGATTATTTTGATTGGAATTACTTCGGTATATTTTTATTATCTTAGCAGGTTCGATATCAGACACGAAATCAAACCTCTTTTAGTAATCCAGGGATTTTCAGTGAGCACATGTCTGTATAAATAAGTATATATCGACATCAAATCCTTAGAACGTGCCCCGAGTTAGCTCAGGTATGCTAGTCAATTGCTCTTCAGAAGTGTTTATTCCTGTTATCCGGTACCTATATCGGTATATTTTTGTTTGTAAATGAAACAATTTACCTGTATTATTTTGATCCAGGGGCCGTGAAGTAGAGGATAATAGGTAGGGTGTTGTTTATTTATTTAGTCTATTCACCAAGACCATTTACATCTTTGATTTACTGACAGACTACCTACGAGGCGATTTAGTGCAGACTACCCCCTACCTATTGCACAATGAGTCAATTGACAGCGACAGCAAACTGGACATATTCCACAGCACTGAAGCCAGTTTTATGAAAGCTAGTAACCGATACCTGGGGTCGTAGCACGGTACGCTTATCACCATGCCTGTCACGTTCTAACAAGTATGTGAGTGCGAAAGTGACGGACTTAGTGATAGGGGAACCATGCTGCGCGGGCTGGAGTCTGTAACGACACCGAGCTCAATTATTGTATAGTTAGCATTTTAGCTATGTATGTTGAGTAATCTCTCATTGTTAATATAATGTCACTCCTTTTAACATGTGTAGCTTGACTGTAAGTGTTAATTATAAGGAATAATAATAATAAATAAAAAATAAAATTCCCGTTCGTTAAAAGCGTTAAGTACTAACTGAATAAGTTGTGCAATATTAATATAATATTGAATATGAAATAAAACTATGAAAACAGATTATATCGCGTATATTGAATTTATAATACATCCCGACGTTTTGCATGTACAACCAGCCTTAAAGTTTATAGTTTATTATGTGGGTAGTTTTGAACATTGTAGCTTTTCCTCAGTCACCTGTTGACCACGAACGCTGTAAAGGGTTCGAAACGGGATATATTATAAATTAAATATACGCGATATAATCCGTTTTCATAGTTGTATTTCATGAGTAACTATCGCGGTAACCAAATATAATATTATAATAGGTATATATTATAGGTAGTTCATAAATCAATTATTAATTTATTATATTATCACAGTTTATTACTTGAGATATGGGCATTGGAATATGGAGTGATCCAGTGTTAGCCATCTTACCCTATACATTTTTATTGGCGTTTGTACAAGTAGGTACCTATCTGTTATGTTCGTGAAAATCACAATCACGTGGAAAATATTTGTTTATTTTAACAATTTCTTTTATTAATATTAGGTAGTACCTATGTGTAATCACGTACATAAGGGAGTCACGATAAGTGAAAAGGAATACTCTTTGAGACAAATTTATATAGGAAACGCGTTTTTACAATACTCTTAGTCTCTTACTCTTTAGTATTAGCCTATATTTACTTAGGGCCTGTTTCACAATGTCCAAGTAAAGTATTTGATAGCTAATTAATAAATAAATTAACTGCCAGATAAAACTACGTTCAGTTGTAAATGTATTTATCTAACAGTTAAGCTTATTTGAAGATTGTGAAACGCCAACGATGACTTTATTCGTCAGTTAAGTAGCCAATAGCTTATTCAGGACTTTACTTGAATATTGTGAAAAAGTCCCTTAGAGTAGGTACACTAGTTACTTACCTACAACCAAATCAAATTTTATGGATCAATAATTCGGTTATTGCAATTTAGCTTCGGCAAACCAGCGTAGGTACAATATTAATAAAAATGAGATACTAGAATACGTAGCGGGTTTTTGAAATATTTGTATCAATTCTTATAGGGGGAAAATGGAGCTAGCTGAGGAATTGAAATTGGTCATGAAAAGAACTGAAGATCTTCGCCTGAAAGTGAATAATCTGAAGAAAAAGGAGTCTTGCGTTAATATTTCATCGTAAATATTTTCAGTGTGGAGCCTGCACAGGCTCTGCATAAAGCTATTTAATTAATTGGGTGATTAAAACCTATTTGAATTATCTGTAACCGATTTATAAATAGGTAATAAAAATTTAACATGCTAATAGACTTTTGTGTTCATTAATAAGTTATATACTTAAAGAACTGTCAAAGGCTTCATTATGTAAGGTCAACCGGGGTAATTGCCACTATGGGTTATTGCGTCTATTCGATTCGATTTTTTTTTAACAATAGTACTAATACTACAGCTCCCTACATCTAGAGAAAAAGGTCAAAACTACTTGGAGCACAACACGTAACATAGAGGGCGTTTTACCGAATCGTATTCAAACAGTTGGCTATTTTGAGAATTAGTTTCACCCCAGATCTACACGGTGTATGAGGTAAGTCAACAAAATCCGTTTACATCTTTGTTTTTATTTAGATATTTGGTAATATTTAGTAATAAATGTGCTCAATATTAATTAACTGAGACATGCGACATGAGACATGCCACAATTTGTATTAATTTAATACTTCTGTTTTGGAAAAATTCCATGTCAAATTCTTGGAGGTTTTTTTTTTGCGTTAATAATGTTGAGGTAATTGAATCTAATATGTAACGCATTTTCCTCAATGTCAGTGACCAACAACCTTTTTACTAGATACGTTGTTTTACCACTATACTTGATACGTCATTTTAGCAGCTATTCAAGAAAGTTTTCTTTTCTATGGAACGGACTTTCTTCTTGCTTGCCAAGCATTGCAATATAAGGAAAACATTTTCCAGTTTTTTTACCAGAAACACTTTCGCCCGTACTAGAAAATAAGACCTCTTTAATTTTTATATATAGAATAGAATAGTTTTTATTCGTAAACACACAGACAATAGACATACATTAAAACAACATAGTGAAAATAAAGTTTCACGAAATAGCCCCATCTTAGCATGCTGCATATAAGTTTTTTTTATCGACTATAAAGGTTTACCACATCTGAAAATTAGGTTTGGATAAATGCGTCAACAAATTAGGGACGCATTTACCCAAATTATACTATTTTCTACTTGATGTTCTTAATTGCTGTTTTTGGCTCCTTGTATTGATCATACCTTCTAAAATACTGTATTATGAAATTTATGAACATGTTTCATGAGAATCATGAGGTTTGAAAACTTATCGTAATGTGTCGCAATTGTTTATAAATTATATTAAAACGACGCAATTTGCCCAACTGGGACAATGAAGTCTAAATTTCCGTTTTTTTAAATCTATATTTTAATTATAGCGCAACGAAAAAGTTCACGAATTATCTTGGCAAAGAGTTGTATATAGAAAGCACACAGCAAATAGTTATTTGTTATACAAGGGTGCAAAGTTGTATTTTACCCGCGAGTGTGGAATTGAAACACGAGCAAGCGAAAGGATTCTATAGTTGAACCACGAGTAAAGCGAGTGGTTCTAAAATAGAATCCTGAGCGTAGCGAGTGTTTTAACACACGAGAAGTAAAATACATTTGCACCCGTGTGTAACACAAAACTTTTCCCCTCACTATAGCGAGGAAAGTGCAACAACCACAGGTGTTAGATCATCTTCATCAACTGGAATCACTCTTTTTTTACGATATTATAACAAAAAACTGGAAATTCTGTACTTTTACGTGAAAAGTTTTTAAGTAAATTTTTTGTTGACAATGTTTACATTTCTGACGTATGAAATGTCAATGATGCGTTTTGAAATTGCATCGACTTAACTTGTGCGTTCAGAATTATATTTAACATAATTATTAAAAAACAAACGTTTATTATGGAATTTTAGGGTTTATGACTTAAAATCATTAAATAAAGCTAAATTTGGTATTTTTTATTAGATTCTCAAACCATTTATTTAATGATAATTAATATCGAACGAACCATTATTATGAGCGTTTTACGTTTTGTTATCTGTCAAGCTACTTAAACACGCTCCATCCAAGGTCAAATTACTTTCCCCACTAGTGGATAAAATGCGTTTTTCCCCGCTTGTTTTAAAGGATAAAAGACGGCTTTCCGAGCTAGTGAGGGGAAAATAATATTTCAATACACTTATTAAATATTTCATAATATGGGGTTAATGGAGAATAAAAAATATTAAAAAACCACACAAACAAAAACAGTAACGCATTGTTGACCTTATAGCCAAATTCGTGATCACTGGCATATCAACAACACTTAGCTATAAATATATCGCTAAGCTGTATATAAAGATTACTTTCAAAGTGAGCGATGGTGGTTTGGTGGGACGCGCAGTTTAAAAATGGTTTATCTGTAAACAAACTACAAAATTAGTAAAATAGCGCCTTTGTGGGTATTAAACTTTGCACACTCCTTTTGCACGGGAGACCTCAATAACGTCAGCTACATCTGAAACTAGAATGCAGATATTATTCAAGCAAGCTGACGTAACAACGTTGGCACGCTTGCTACTTCAATTTAATTGCGAATACAATTATTAAGCACTGCGCGTTCTCAGTAAAACACTGATCAACATATTATTAATTATTTTAGGATTTGGGAACACTGTTGTTGTTGCTTCCAGTCTAAGTGGTTCATGAAATCACTTATGTTGCGTATTTATAATGCCCGTTTAAATCTTGGAAAATTATTAAAACACAGTAAAACATGCTAATTGTAATTGTTATAAATTGTTGTTTGTTGTTATCATTGTTATAAGAGGAGTCTTGACCAGAAAAAAAAAATGATAAGCTGGGTATACGGCGGGGATAACAAAGGGATGTACAGGAATTGTTTTGCTGTGTGCCATGAGTGCCATCGTCTGAAGACAAAATTAGAAAAGGCGTATCCAAGCTGATCGTGGTTATTTTACCTACTGTTTCCGACGTGATTTTAATAAATACCGCCTTTATCGGTTGCCTGCCTAATTAACGTTAAATCTTATTAGGAAAATTGTAGGCATTCATCTCTAGCATTTCTAAAGAAATAATTTCAGAAAACCACAGCAATCTACTTTCAATTTTCTTCGTACAAGGATTAGGTGGGCGGACGAAAGTGCCGACGAACTCCTTAATCCCTTTCATCGTTCGTGTTACGTGTATATTTACAAGAGATCCAATATAGGTAAAGCTTGTCCCAGAAAAAAATGACGCATTTTATATATCACAAAATCTTACAACAGTTAAAAAACCGACTATTTTGTAGTAAATTCTTGTTACAAATTTAATAAACAACATGTATGTACGCATGTTTTGAGTTTTTGACTTTATAAATCCAGAAATATCGTAATTTTGTTGCAATGCCTGCCATCAGGTTTTGTACATAGGACTCGATATTAATTTTTAAGCTTTTTTTTTTCATTTCGACGAAGTTTTCAACTGGAAGTCTTCGTTAGTTTTATGTTTTAAGAGTTTCTGTTTCATACGAGCCCATTATTTCTCAATGGATCGTAATAGTTGTTTTTCCTCAAATTCGGCATTGTTGACTTAGTAATTTTTCATTCTTGTTTAGGTACTTTAGTTTATTTGTAGGTCTTTATAGAATTATTTTTTTAAAGACTGCACTGTTCATTTGTACGTTTTGCACTTTTGGCTAAATATAGTACAGACATGGTAATAGGCGTTTTTTGCAACGCAGCTATGTTCTCCTCTGTTTTATTTATTAGAAAACCCGGGCTTATGACCATTGCTAGTCCGCCATCGTCTACCATTACTTTCTTAGAATTGTTTTAACACCCTTTGAACAGGTCCTACTAACTACAATAGATTAACTTCACTGCTAGTTTTTCGATTTTGTAAGTGTTTAGTACAACTTTTTTTCATGTAGTCTTTTCTTTGATGGGGATATCTTCGAAAATGTAAACGAATAAGATTTATTTTGATAAAGAATAAGAAGACAGGTATTTTGTTATGTTACATATAACAGTCTCCTTTAAATAAGCCTTTTGGTCAGAAGTCTGATGTGCAACCGGTGCGAATACAATCGACATTTTTTCTGGGACAGGCTTTACTTAATATTTGCAGACAGAAAACTACTAAACAAAAGCGACGCTTGAAGGCGTCTTGATTGTGCAAAGGATTTCGTAAGTAGGTAATGGTAACCTGAGATTATTATTTCAGTTGAAATTTCAAATGGTGTTAGTGAAAACTAATTTACACAGGCACTTTGCGAAAAGTAGGTTTGTCTGAAAACGTCCACTTGAAATTTCGGAAAGGCGTTTCGGAAAACCAGTCAAAGGGGGTTTTATCAGGGCATTTTGGAAAGCAAGTTAACTAAGTAGGGTAATTGGGTTTCTACTTAAAACGGGTTTTTACTGTAGGTAAACTTTTGCTAGTAATTATTTAGTTCTTTTTTTTCGTGTGTTGTTTCTTCAGGGCATGTATTGTAGGTAAATCCTTATCAAATTTATTGACTAGACAATATGTATGTATATTATGATTTCTCATCTTTGGTTCATTTCTTCACAATAAAGACTAAGCTAAGAATAAAACTACAGAAATTAATTGCTATACGTACCTATATTTAATGCAATTTTCTCCAGTCAACGCTGAGTTAATCTCACGCTTTGATACCGCGATGTTACATTGAAGCAGATTGCGCCGGTTTGAATTGGCTTGGCGGCCAATTCAAACTTGTCGAAATGATAAATATCTAAATGATGATGTTTTATTATCATTCGCCCGCTTGCGCCAATACATGTACGGACTAGTATGAGCCAATGCGTGTAAATGATAACAAAGTAACATCATTTGGATATAATTTTGCCATCAAAATGTAAGTTTGAATTCGCCTCCTGGTCCGTCATCTATGCTTCATTTAACCCTTCATAAAACTTAGCAGCCTCTTACAAACCTCTGTAATTTTTTTTCTCTTAGCACAAACGGAAATGTAGAATGACGGATAGGGACAAACGATCATCAACGATTTGACCATAGACATGATTTGACACATGTTTATGAATAACGCCATAAGATATTCTTTGGCCATAAGCCTCTAGTAGCATATTTATTTGTATTTTCAACTTTGATATCAACGACTCACTGTACAGTCGACGTCAAAGATATATTATGTTTACATTTTTGCTTCCTACTCCTTTGTAATAAAGCGACTGTACTTACATAAAACAAGACGGGTCAAATATGCGATATTACGAGTAGACAAATATTTAGTCTTCTTTCTCTGACCTATTTGGTTCGCTGAATCGATACATTTTACTCTGCTTCATTATATGTTGACAATAAGGTAGGGTCCTTCTGGCTGTAGGGTATCGTGTTTCGGAGGTTCCGGGGCAAACTTTACTGCCGAATCCGACACAAGACCAGACGATTCAACGGATCCACGCCGTTTTGTCACCAAAATAGTGTTTTAGTTTTAAGTTTATATTTACATACATATACGTATATTTATATATATGTTACTTTGTAAATAAGGTATGTATCTGGGCCTTTGTTGCCTGATAAGTGATAATCATTTTTCATTTAATTTAGCTAAAGCCCGGCGCTCCACACTCGTGCGCGAATCGTGGCGCGAAACCGCGACCGCGAGTGTGGAGCGGGCGTCAAGTTTGAATTGGCCACCAAGCCAATTCAAACCGGCCCAATCTGCTTCAATGTAACATCGCGGTATCAAAGCTTAACATGCCTTCACGATTGACTCAGCGATGACTGGAGAAAAACGTATAGCAATTAATTTCTGTAGTTTTTATTCTTAGCTTAGTCTTTCATCATCATCACATACTTAAGAGTAAGTCTCTTGTCGGTGGAGCAATTTCCATGTTTCGCGGTCCTCTGCCTTCTCTTTGACAGCCTGATACGACACAACGTTGAGTTTTTCCTTTATTTGATGCATGTACGCTCTTCTTGGTCTTCCCTCCTTCCTCTTTGCTTCAACTTACCCTTCTATGATGTTTTTGATAAATTCGTCGTGTCGTATCAGGTGCCCAAGCATCTTTCCTCTTCTATTATCTATAGTTCTTAACAAACTCTCTTTTCTCCTACTATACGTAAAACCTCTTCGTTGGTTTTCTTTTCAGTCCAACTGATCTTTGCCATTCGACGCCAGCACCACATCTCAAAAGCCTCCAGCCTCTTCCTATCACGTTGCTTCATTGTCCACGTTTCGCTTCCGTACAGTGCAATACTCCAGATGTATACACTTTTATGAGCCTTTTGCGTATATTGTCTGATATCCGGGCTTTAAACTTCTTGGAGTTAAAAGCTTTTTTACCCATCGCTATTCTAGTAGTAATATCTTGTGTACATCTGGAATCACTAGTAATTATGCTGCCTAGATATTTAAATGATTTTACCTGTTCTATTGGAATATTATTTAAGTTGATTGGTTTTTGTCTTTGGAGGTTATTGGAGGTATGTTTTGAAGCTAAAAGTATTTTAGTTTTCTTAATGTTGATTTTCAGTCCGAACTCGTCGAAAACTGTATTCTTTTCGGATAGTAATTCTTCTAGCTGCCCAGGCGTATGTGCCAGAGCAGCGATGTCGTCAGCAAATCGGATAAACTGTATGTTCTTTTCATTAAATGTAACTCCTCCTTTTCCAGACTCTACAAGTTTCCTGATGGCACACTATAAAATTTTTGTAAATAAGTGGCGAAAGTGTACAGCCTTGCCTCACCCCTTGTTGGATTTTTACTTTGCTTATAGTCTTTATTGTGAAGAAATGAACCAAAGATGAGAAATCATAATATACATGCATACTGTGTAGTCAATAAATATGATAAGGATGTACCTACAATACATGCCCTGGAGAATAAACCTTCACAAAAAAAAGAACTAAATAATTACTAGCAAAAGTTTATAGTAAAAACCCGTTTTAAGGCCGTTCCATCGGTTTGCCGCTATCGCTGTCACATTTCGCAAGAAAGAACGGGAAAGACCATGCGCGCCAAGTGTCAATTTTGATCGAATTTTGTCGATTTTTATTTATTTTAAAAACGTTGCCTTACAATATCGAAATTCGAAAGCGGTAAAATTACTATTTAAGTTTGTTTTTAGGGTTCCGTACTTAAAGGGTAAAAACGGGACCCTATTACTAAGACCCCGCTGTCCGTCTGTCCGTCTATCTGCCTGTCACCAGTCTGTATCTCATGAACCGTGATAGCTAGACAGTTGAAATTTTCACAGATGATGTATTTCTGTTGCCGCTATAACAAAAAATACTAAACTAGTGGCTCTGTGAGCTGTAGACCTCGCGAGCATAGCTTAAGATAAGATGGATGTGTAGAGCTGTCCTACCGACTAACCACCAAAAGATCAGTAGATAGCGGATGGAATGTTTATTGTTAAAAAAGATTAGAAATTAAATTAAAATTCTTGTTTGAGACTTTGACAAGGCACTGATATTTTCAGACATTAATTGTCATGTGCTCGTAGCATCCGTAATCTCTTGTTTGAAAAAAAATCAGATAATAGCTGAGATACCCACATGTCTCAGTTATATATAAGTTACTCTATGCCCACATGGTTCAAACCCATGGTGCAATTTTTTTTAAAATAATTTTAACATTATTTTTTAAGTGTATGTTATTCTTATGATCAATTGAGTGTCGCGAATTCTTCTACCGATAACTACAAAAACGCTTCTATTGATAGCTTAGTGCTGTTGGCGTGTGAGTCACATTTTTGAGTATTAGGTAACAAAATTTTACATTTACTATGGAGAAAACGTGAAATTTTATTGACATTTTTCTATCTCGCCAATCAGTCCTGTTACGTTTAAGAGGATAGAATAGTTACAGACAGTAGGTACTTCTTTCATACAATTTATATTTCGGCAGAAAACGGTTTCCACTAACTAAATCTTAACAAATCACTTTGATTTTGATGTTGATCGCTTCAGCATAATATATTGTAGGTTTGTAAATTTCGCTTTAAAAATAATTTTCATAAAAAATAGCATGTGAAAAATAAAAGTTTTCATTTTCATACAAACTGTATGGGAAAAGTTTTCCTCGATGGGCTGTATCAGGGATACAGCCGCAGTGGTTGATGTGAAACGTGACGTGGAAGTTATTGCGAAGACTGTATAGATTAATTACCCAAAATTTTTGTTCTCCAATAGCTTTTGTTCCATTCGCGTTTTTCCCCATTTTGCTTTTTAACCAGGCGTTTATTTTTCAGTAGTTAATTTAATCACACGCGTATGTCCCAGTCGCTTTTTTCCCCAAAGAGTAATATTTCCGAGAACAAGCCCTTCGTACCCTGAGCCGACGGGCGGCCCTATTTCTGGGCGGTTTGCCCTTCGGGCATCTGAAGCTACCTAACGAACCTAACCTACCTACCTATCTATCGACTTAATGTGACTATCGTGAAAACATTACTCTTTGGGAAAAAAGCGACTGGGACATACGCGTGTGATTAAATTAACTACTAAAACAATTAACGCCTGGTTAAAAAGCAGAATGGAGAAAAACGCGAATGGAACAAAAGCTATTGGGGAACAAAAATTTTGGGTAATTAATCTATACAGTCTTCGCAATAACTTCCACGTCACGTTTCACATCAACCACTGCGGCTGTATCCCTGATACAGCCCATCGAGGAAAACTTTTCCCATACAGTTTGTATGAAAATGAAAACTTTTATTTTTCACATGCTACTTTTTATGAAAATTATTTTTAAAGCGAAATTTACAAACCTACAATATATTATGCTGAAGCGATCAACATCAAAATCAAAGTGATTTGTTAAGATTTAGTTAGTGGAAACCGTTTTCTGCTGAAATAGAAATTGTATGAAAGAAGTACCTACTGTCTGTAGCTATTCTATCCTCTTAAACGTAACAGGACTGATTGGCGAGATAGAAAAATGTGAATAAAATTTCACGTTTTCTCCATAGTAAATGTAAAATTTTGTCGCATCCTGTAGGTACCTATGTTTTTCCAAAATCTGTAAACCCCAAAATTCATTAATTTGAAATTGAGGGAAGGTTTTCTAAGACCATTTTCGCGTAGCAGCACGGGATCTGGTAGCTGCCCTCACTGACCCAAACTTGCCTAAACCAACCTGTATACCTGGCTGATTTTTGAATTTCTAAAATTATTGAAATGCTTAGTAGTGGAGATATGTCGAAGGGAGCCACACGAAATCAAGCGCAAGAAACTCAAAACCGCACAAGTGCGGGTCGGACTCGCCCACTGAGGGTTCCGTACGTTTTAGTATTTGTTGTTATAGCGGCATCGGCAACAGAAATACATCATTTGTGAAAATTTGGGTTCATTAGATACAGCCTGGTGACAGACAGAGGGACAGAGGAGTCTTAGTAATAGGGTCTCGTTTTTACCCTTGGGTACGGAACCCTAAAAATCGGCCCGTTTCGACCTGACGATGTCACCACCTGTCGAACAAATTAGGTACTATTTAGTTAGGTCACCTGTGTTATAGTGACATTTTTGTTAGTTATTATTAAACAACTTGTTGACATGTATAGTGTAAAGGTCACTCACACAAACGGCCGTTGAGTAATATTTTCTCAATTTTTTATTGAATTTTTCAATTTAATAATTGGCTCCATAAACCCGCTCAGACAAACGAATCTATACTACATAAACCTCAAAGTTTATGGTGCAAGAAATCTACGTATTTTAAAAGAAAAACTGTAAATAAAATTGTATGAAATTCGGAAAAAGGAGAGAATCACTTAAAGCTAACTAAATGTATGCCTCCGCCGTTCAAAACACTTTAGAAAATTAAAATAACAAAAATAAAACATATTTTTAGAGCTAGTTAAATAAAAGCTTGTAAAAATGAAACGAATACGCTAAGCCCGCGCTTGATCAATTAACTTCAAAATAGAAAAATAAAAAACAAATTAAAAAAAAACAATTTGAAATTTAACTTTAAATGTAAAAAACAAAATACCAAAAGTTATGTAGCAGCATACAATTACTGGGGATCGAACCAGGGACCACCCGGTGCAAACGAAAAAAGCGAATGTTTGCAAAACACACCATGATAGTGCTTACCTAAGCTAACGAAATTCAGCTACTCATTCTCGAGTAAAAACTAAATATCTAAATACCGCCAAAGCCAGCTATACAAACTTTCTCAATTTTTCGAAATTTAATCTGTAAACATATCTCAAAAAGAAAATACTATTATGGTATCGATACGACTATTTGTTTAGGCGCGAGCTATCACGACTCCGCCATTTTGAAAAATTTAAAAAAACCGGATCGACAAAAAAATTCTATTTAGTCATAGAATTTGGTCACAAAATTTCACGAGAATCGGTTGAAAATGCGACCTGTAGAGGAGAACATCCGGACATACAAAAGCAAAAAAGTCCTAGTTAGAGGTTACTTTGGGAATTAATTGTATCCACCGAAGTGTCATATAATTCGTGTATGAACGTCTCTTAGAAAAATATGATTATATAAGGAGATTTATCGCCTTCTGGCTCAGGGAACCGCCTTAAATTTATAGTACATTGTTATATAAGTGTGCTAAGTTGGTCATCACACACGAGGCGATATTGTGCGCGCGAGCTGTAAGCGAGCGCGCGCAATATATGCGTTTCATACGACGTTTTTCAACACACTTGCGAGGAAAAAAAAAGAAACTCACATTAATCAAATTTTAATTGTTAAAACAGTTAGTAAAAGTCTAAAATCTGCCATACTGCCGGCCGCCCCTCGCCCCGGCCGCGGCAGGCGGTCGGGGGGCGCTGGTGCCCGCCAGTCCAACCAATTAAAGAAGGCTCCGTTTCCATGCATATTATTATCAATCAGTTACTTTCTTAACTTAGTCGGATAATATAATGAAAAAGCACGAGTGTTATAATATACTGAAAAAGCAAGCGTGTTTAATATCTAGGATTATGAGCCAAAAATCGGTGGAATAAAAACGTCATTTTCAAGTGTGTTGAAAGATACCTTGTTACTCTATCAATGTTTTGTTTTTGCCTAAAAAAACATTTACTTAAATAATGTCAGTCCATGACGCCCTGCTAAGGCACACAACATACTTAAAACTAATCTAAAACTAATTAAATTAGGTAAAAACAAATTCGATTTAATTAAAACAAAATAAATAAATTAAAAACTAAATAAATTGAATTAAATGAGAAATAATGCAAATAAAAAAATCATGATTTTATACTTTTTTAGGGTTTCGTACCCAAAGGGCAAAAACGGGGCCCTATACTAAAACACCGCTGTCCGGCCGTCTGTCTGTCTGTCCGTCTGTCACCAGGCTGTATCTCATGAACCGTGATAGCTAGACATTTGAAATTTTCACAGATGATGTATTTCTGTTGCCGCTATAACAACAAATACTAAAAACAGAATAATATAAATATTTAAGTGGGGCTCCCATACAACAAACGTGATTTTTTGGCGTTTTTTGCGTAACGGTACGGGAAGGGTTCCGTACCGTTACGCAAAAAACGCTCGCACCCGACTCGCACTTGGCCGGTTTTTTTTAGCATTAGAAAGAACTTCGCTAGTTCGCTGAAGTAAGCTTGTGGTTCTAATACAGTACCTATAGCAAAACCTGGATACACGTAGTACGTATGTAGTTTTAGTTAAACAATCAAGTTGACATCGGGTTTAAGTATGATTTGCACATCACTTAAAATCAAACAAAAACTGAACTATTTTAAATTCGTCTTAAAATCCGAATAGATTTTATTACATACAAATTTGATAACTAAAGACAAGAATATAACTGTTATGAAAAGTGGCTTTATTGAATTTACACCATTCATCGTTATTAATAAATGAAAGGTAGAATAATTAATGAATGATTACGGCTTCCACCTTCATTTATTACTTTGTCGACAAAATTAATATTTGGAGACTTTAATTGGAATAAAATTATAGACGTGACCCGTGACCATCTTCAATCAAAATAAGTAATGTCTTCTTAAAAACAGACTTTCAATAAATCACGTTCCTTGGCAAATATTCCTTACGTTGCTTTAAATTATAATTTATACTCTATGTTTTAATTAATAGGTACCTTAAAACCGACGTTTCACTAAAGATTATCATAAATTCTGATTAATAATTTTCAAGCAAGTTAGTAATTAAGTACTTTAATCATTCAACTTTTACGGTTTTGTATTGTTTAGGATGAAGGAAACTTTAATGTTTCGATCGATTAAATATTCTTTTGATATACCAGGTGCTGCAAAAAGTTTCAGTACATAAATAGTTCTAACTCAGCAGCTCAAACGAGCACAGTCTTGCTATAAAACAGTGAGCAGAATCAGATTTTGCTCTCATGCAGTAAGGGCATTACATTATTAAGAGCAGTTATTTACCTTTATTTAACGCGTCGTCCATAGTGCGGGGTCTAACACAAAATCGAAATATTTGCGTTTCACTGCGTTCGAAAACCACCGGGTGAGAGAAATATTAAATAGTAGGCATTTAGTTCAATATTGATGCTATAAAATAAAAATAAAATAATATTCATTTATTTCGGACAATTTGGAATCCATATATCAAATAT
The DNA here is from genome assembly GCF_947568885.1 of Cydia strobilella. Classification (NCBI taxonomy): domain Eukaryota; kingdom Metazoa; phylum Arthropoda; class Insecta; order Lepidoptera; family Tortricidae; genus Cydia; species Cydia strobilella. The sequence goes on from NC_086050.1 coordinate 12,619,102, forward strand.
CAAATCCAATCTTATATGTATACATTAAAACTATATTACATTATTACAACATTACATTAAAATATTAAAATTAAATTTAAAATTCAATCAACTTTAGAAATTGTGCTATGTTTCCATGAGATAAAATCATAAAAATAAAGGGTAAATATAGGAAATGGCCACAGGTTTTTTTTTACAAAAAGCGATCAAAATTCAAAATTAAATATTTTTCAGCAAGTATTCCAGACGCCCATTTGGATTTGGTTGTTTCTTTCACGTCAGAAATAGTAAGTAATAGTAAGACGAAGATTACACTTGAGACTACACTTGAAAAGACGTCTTTTCAGTTTAACGCCCATTAGATGTACTGTCAAGCACGGCTACCATACGGCTACCATCAGTTTGGCAGTGACATAAACTCTATCCATTACTGTTGTATAAGTGTAAGATAGAACTCACTAAATGGCTGAAACAACTAAGTTATGATGATACAGAGTCATTATTGTACCGCATAAATTATTAACTATTACATAAATATATTGGCTGAACACATACGCTAATCCACACACGCGTGCGCTCGCACACACACACACACACACACACACACACAGACACACACACACACACACACACACACACACACACACACACACACACACACACACACACACACACACACACACACACACACACACACACACACACACACATACATACATACATACATATGTCCTTCATCACAAGCACAGTATTTAAGTAAGTAATTTAATTAGGCTAGAACATTAATTAATACCATAAATACCTAAACTATAAGTTAAAATTATAAATAACATCATCATCATGTATACCAACAATATTTCCTAAATAAAAAAGATTGTTATATTTATAGAGGAGCGGGGCATCCTGATACAGGTTCATTCACCTAAAAGGAAGTCCCAACCACTGATGGCAATTTGTAGACTAAGCTTACAAGGAAATAAAACAATTTTTATTTTCATTTTCATTTTCATTTCATTTCATTAATTTTCATAAACGCCATCGAGAACGTAATTTACTTTCTATGCATCTCGCTCGTACTCGCTTATTGGTGCGAGCGAGCAGGAGAGAAAGTAAATTTCGTTCTCGATGGCGTTTATGTCACTGCCAAACTGATGGTAGCCGTTATGGATGGACATTTTTAAGGGAATTGTCTAACTCTCCACGTGACGTCAGGCAAAATCAGTGATATCGTCGAAACCACAGAGCCACTGAAAAATCAATGGAAGTAACTTAATTACTAGTTTTTTATTTTAATTTCATTACAAGGGGCGTGGTTTTGAAATTTTAGATGCTCTTTCGACGCAGAATTGAACCCTCTGTAATATTGAACGGAATTACATTTTCCGTCGGACGTACCGTTTTCTTGCAAAAATCTGAAAAAAAATAGCAATAATTTATGGACACATCCTGGAATAGGGCAAACTCGGATTACAAGCATTTAGGAAGGTATTAAAACTATTTTAAGCATGTTGGAAATTGATTCTTCGAATAAAATTAAAATTGAAAACTAATTTGATTGACCAAAAACATTTTAGTAGATATGTTATGTACATTAAATTGACGTCTTGCAACTTGACTTGTTCGTTTCTTTGTATTTTCATTTATTTTGTAGTTTCGCAGTGCCTTGGTAATATTATACTATAATGCTGTGAAACGTCTACCAGTGTTCTCAGATTCCCACTTCAACCTAACTGGCAGAGCGTGTAATCCTATTAGCTGCGAGAAGGGCGAACAAGTCAAAGTATCAGAGTGCGTTAAAACTTTGCAAGTTTGCACCGATTTCAACAGAACAAAGTGAGCCAGTGTCATTATTAACGCCATATTTCCACTGCCACACTTTGTCATTGAAAATGTCATGCAAAGATAGTTTGGTCTGACTCTATACGTATGACCGTCGTATAACTTATCTATAGGCAAAGAGAATTAAGAAGACGGACACAGACTATTATTTTCGTAGTCGGTATCGGAACTATCAGTACTGCTACTCGACAATAGATGTCGCGGCAAGCGGACTTTAGGTTCCTCTTCAGTTGATCTACCTCCGGTGTCACTATGACGTGTTTGTTCCGTGACAATCTGTATACAGGGTGGCTAAAAAAAAGGGCATTCCCGTTGCCACGGAGGTTTTGGAATTATACTAAGTAACTTTTACTATGGGACCAAACCACGAAATCGCAAAAAAAAAATACCCTCCCATAGAAAATGGACCAGCCAAAATGTATGAAACAGACAAATTTTTTTTTCGCAATTTCGGGGTTGGTCCCATAGTAAAAGTTGCTCAGTATAATCACAAAACCTCCCTGGCAACGGGAATGCACTTATTTTTTAGCCACCGTGTATATTAAGGAATTTTAGGATTAAGCTATCAAAAAATTAAATTCCACGTTACAAGTTGCCTTCTAAAGTACACCAAAAGCCTTGCTAAATATGCAACAATACAGATAGAGAAAAACATACCTATCAATTTGTTTTTCTCCAAATTTTTCAAGAAAATCTTTTCACGCCAGTAAGTTGGAAAGGTGTACTTTCTGTCCTGAAAAATGAAAGCAATCCATGCTCATACATCTGCCAAAAATAACATACTGATGTTTTTACGATGTGCAATAAAACTCCCCCATCGAAATCATTTGTGATCGTCACGCGTGCCTTACTTTATGAGTAATTGCTCAAAAAATTCCTCCGTAGCCTATAAATCATTTTTATAGTCTTTTCTATTGTGGTCGGGAAATCTAAAGCGCTCCGAGATCATATAGTTTTAGAAATAAATGAATAATAGTGTTACTGGGGATGCAATAACCGGTCAAATCTCATTATTCAATCGGTTATGACCAAAATATAACCGATAATCGGTTGGGTTAATAAAAAATGATAAATTGGGGCATTTTCTATGAAAAGGGACCTTATTGTCGATGGCGCTTACGCCGCACACCGTCGCGCGGCATCGTATTTATATCGGAGCAACGTTTATAATGGCGCAAGCGCTATCGACAATAAGGTCCCTTTTTATAGAAAATACCACAATTTACAATCAAGCAATCAAAAAATTACTCAAGTAAAGGTACAACTGTAGGGATTAAGTCTTTGTTTTTAAATAAACACACAAAATATAGTAATAAGTGAAAATATGACCTTGGACATGACACAACATACAATCTAAATGTTTCATGACAAAAATCAATATTTCATGTCATGTCAAAAAAAAATAATTATTACAGAGAAAAAGGCATTTTTTAGTCATTAGAAGATTCATTCATAGAATTTAAGTCATAAACAAATAACCGAAAATAACCGTTTATTAAATTGTCTTCGGTTACCGCGATAGTTACTCATGAAATAAAACGAAAACGGATTATATCGCGTATATTGAATTTATAACACATCCCGACGTTTCGAACCCTTCACTTAAGGAAAAGAAATTAGTATGTGGGTTTTTTTGCACTTTGTAATTTTTCCTCAGTCACCCGTTGACCACGAACGCTGTAAAGGGTTCGAAACGTCGGGATGTGTTATAAATTCAATATACGCGATATAATCCGTTTTCATAGTTTTATTTCGTTTATTAAATTCTTCAATAGTCGGTTATGAAATTTAGTCCAAATAATCGGTTATTTGCATTCCTTTTACTGTAAGTGCTCAATCGTTGTTAGTGCAGCGTTGCACAAGCGGGAATTCGGGAAATGGGTTATTCACTTGATAAATAATTGGGTGGCCGATTGAACGTACTAACCAAAATAGTAATACGCCAACGATAGCAGGGCATTCCTCGAAATTAGGTGCCGCGTCAAAAAACGGAACCTAAGGCCGCGTTTTATAATTTTCTAATATTGCGGAATTGCATGCAAATAAACTGGATTTATATTGGTGATATATAATTTACAAAAAAAAAACAAGTTTACAATAGATCATCGGAAAACCTATTAGAAATGTGCAGTCAAGCGTGAGTCGGACTTAATTACTTAGTTTTTGATCCGACCCCTACGGGTTTTTTTAAAGACATTTCACATAAAAAATACATTGTTTAAATTGTGTAATGTACGGAACCCTTGAAACGCGAGTCCGACTCGCATTTGGCCGGTTTTTATTACTTAATACACTTTCCATTGAACTTATAAAAATAAATTATAAGTAATGAGGCATCTACGCGATCTCTCGGTCCCAATTTATTAGAGTAGGTACCCGTACTCAGAAGTCTTATTAGACTGCCCTAATAGGTTTAATTAAGGGTCTCTTGAAATAGGGCAGTGTACATACTCTTTTAACGATCGCTGCAGGCTCAACAGAGCAACTTTCCACCTATAATTTTACCAATTGGACAGAATAATTTAAACTTTAATGATTGTCTAAAGTATCTGTGTAATTTGGACCCTCGTTTAATACGTTGAAAGCCTGTTCAAGTATTTACAGTTAATTTAGGAACATTTTGGAACCTTCGAAAGTTTCTAGCAATCAGCTAGCAATGGATTACCTACCTATATTAATTATACAAGCTATAACATAATGGGGATCCGTTTAAGGGCATATTCTGTATCATGTTTTGATTAGGAAAAAGTAGAAGAAATAGTTATTTGTGCAACAAGAGAGGAAGTTGGTTTTTCTTGAGAGCACTTATTTTGAGTCCCGAGATGTAAAATAACTTTGCTCTCGTGTTGCACATATAATTTTTCACCTCAGTAGTGAGAACATATTAAAGGTTAAAATGTATTTCGAATTACACAGAATACAGAGAAACAAGAAAAAAAACCGGCCAACTGCGAGTCGGACTCGCGTTCCAAGGGTTCCGTACATTACACAATTTATAAACAATGTATTTTTATGTGAAATTTCTTTTAAAAAACCCGTAGGGGGTCGGATCAAAAACTAAGTAATTAAGTCTGACTCACGCTTGACTGCACATTTCTGGGAATGGTAATGTTTTGCCTATTTTCTTGAATAACTTCTAAACTATTTATCTTAAAATTATAAAAAAACATATTTGAGATTCCCACAATGAGCTCTTTCATTTGATATGTAACACGATATAGTTTGACAAACTTTATTTGTTAATTTTCTTATTTACCCCCCAAAAGTGGCCCCCGTGTTTAAAATTAATTTGTTTACGTTACAAGTCCATCTTTGGGTCACAAACTTACATATGTGTACCAAATTTCAACTTAATTGGTCCAGTAGTTTCGGAGAAAATAGGCTGTGACAGACGGACAGACAGACAGACGCACGAGTGATCCTATAAGGGTTCCGTTTTTTCCTTTTGAGGTACGGAACCCTAAAAACACGAATTTGAAATAGAAGTATGAAGTGGCAGTTCATGGCCTGGAGTGACGAAAGTAGGCTTGTTCGAGCTGCTAAGGTGAAAAAGTTTTTTGATGCGATACATAACTCGATACCGAATATACTTGAACATAAGTTTCGTTTTTATTAATTGTAAAATAGTTTAACCCCTGGGGCCCGTTTCTCAAAAGCTGGTAACTTGTAATACAAGTGGAAGTCCATTTCTAACAAAAGCTGTCAAAAAGTGACATCCGATTGTATTACAAGTTACAAGCATTTGGGTAACGGGCCCCTGGAGGGAAACCAGGTAAAATAGTATGGAGATAAGAATTCCGTATTTAAAATGACGCTGACAGTTTCATGTCAAGTATACATATAACATATATGACATTATTGTGTGTTTTGCTGTTTGACATTTTCTTTAAAAAGAGATCTCAGGTATAAATATTTTGTTCTCATAACTTTGCATGAAAATTTCATCGTTATAACATTTTATTTTTCCATCAAAGCGCTTTCTAAGCACCTCGTTATTTAAGGATTTAAGGGCAAAGCTCACACACCAACTCAGAACGTCCTCGTTGCCGAAGTATCGAATGAAACTTTTTGAATTGCATACACATTTACCGAGCGAGCGCGAAGCGTTTCAGCTTGGGCAAAAATGCTTTCGTATGTTAAGGCCGTTCCATCGGTTTGCCACTGTCTTTGTCACATTTCGCAAGAAAGAACGGGAAAGAACATACGCGCCAAGTGTCAATTTTGATCGAATTTTGTCGGTTTTTATTTATTTTAAAAACGTTACCTTACAATATCGAAATTCTAAAGCTATGAAATTACTATTTATGTTAAGATTGTTTTTTCTTCTTTTTTTGTTTATAGTATCACATAATAAATAACCGAGTAAAGTAGGATTAAAAGTCCGAGTTAGAGGTTACTTTGGGAATTAATTGTATCGAGCGAAGTGTCATAATTCGTGTATCGGAAGCTATGTTGTTAAAGATAATATAGTCAAGAACTACATATATTTTTTCCACGTCTACGAATATCAACGCCTCTTAGAAAAACATGATCATATAAGGAGATTTTTCGCCTTCTGGCTCAGGGAACCGCCTTAAGCCGCGAACGCGAATGTGGAGTCGATTTCGCTGATTAGCGAACTAGACTCCACACTCGTGTTCGCGGCTTCGCGCCGCGATTCGCGCACGAGTGTGGAGAGCCCTTTAGGTACTATTTTCATTAGCTGTTCCTATAATATTGTCACTATAAAAAAGTTTTCTTCCGGTCGTCCATTTGTCCACTTGATACTATATATTGATAGTTCAACATTGTTATTGTTTACTCTTGTACTTTTCGTATGTTTACTTTGATTATGATATTTTCTATAACTAGGCATTTCCACGGAAAGCTCACTGATAAGTGTTGAAATGAGTTAATTTTGATGTTTTGAAGTTTAAGTGACAATTAAATAATGACGACTGCGTTTATTTGCACTCAGTTTTTTAGCTCTTGCGGCAAGTTATTTAACTATTTATTTGCATAAAACACACGTACCTACCTACGCAACCTACTTTTGACGTTTCCTGCAGCAATACAATCGACAGTACTTATTACTGCAGCAGTATTGCAACGCGTCATTACTGTCAACTGCATTGCTGCTGCAAATGTCAAAACCGATTTTAATGGTTGGATTTAGACATTAATGCAGTAATGTCGCAACGCATTGCCTGCAACGGCTGCAACACTAATGCTGGTGTACCTAATATAGTCTGAATCCGAACGATATTTTTACTGTTGCAATGTTACTGTTGAATGTTTTGTTGTTATGGACTACCGTTTACGAGTTATTTACGAAAAACTGAAAAAAAACGACAGAACAAATTATAAGTAACTTTCCCACTTAAATATATTTTGAAATATTGATCCTAGCAAGAAAGTGTACTGAATCATTTTTGTAGAAGATTTTATGTAGATTACTTATGTACAACACAAACATGTAACATTTTTTGCTACGGGCCACCGTTTAAGAATGATTTACGAAAAACTATAAAAAGGGACCTTTAAAAAGTAGACATCATTTTCATATCAGTGTACGTTCGAATTGACCTCAATGTTTAGCATACCTACTCCAGAAGCCCATTTCAAACTTACATTTTGACATCAAAATTATATCTAATAATGTCATTTGGTTATGATTATATAGTATGTGTTATATTATATATTTTATATATTGTATACCTATTGCGAGCAAGACACACGGCCGAATGATAAGAAAATGACATCATTTTGGGTAGGTACTGATCGTGGCGGGTTGTATAAAACTGCTTTTGAGGCATGAACTCAAGAGCAAATATATCAAGTCCGCAACGTGACGCGGTGAAGTTGTTATAGACCGTTGTATAGTGAGATTGTGTAGAGAAACATGGCTATCGCTAGCTCGTGCCTGTCATTTCGCTAGAGCGGGTTTAGGTGATTAAACTGTCTGCCTGCTGAAGTACGATACTCCTTTGTTTTGATACTTATGTGCTGTATAAATATTATAATTAATTAAAACGATACTAATAAAGTAATTTTTTTTCGTATGGCTTTTTGTGTTACTCTACTTCAGAGATTTACAGTTTGTAGATATTGTACCGCTTCCTTGGTTAAGGTTGTGAAATCCTCCACCTGCCCATGGTATCTGGTTAGAGGACAATCAAATACCGTGTGGTGTACGGTCTGCTCGGGTGCTCCACATCGGCATACTGGTGACTCGCACCAGTTCCATTTGTGCCATAAGTAAGCACAGTTCCCAACTCCGGTCCTTATCCGATTCAGCATGCACCAGACGCGTCGGGGCTCCTCAAAGCCAGCAGGTCGAGTCTTGGTATTAGGCTTGAAGACGTCGCCAGGGAGAGATCTAGATTCCCATTCAGATTCCCAGGAGTCCCGTAAGATAAAGTAATAAAACACGGTTAAAGCTAATAAAACGAAAGCAATAACGTGTTGCAGGCAAAGTATGGTCCAATATGTGCATATTGGAGTACTTTTGCCTACTCACGTTATATCTGCTATTTAATCTCGGTTTAAAAACTTCGAGAAAACTAAGCATACGAAATTGTGTTTTTTTTTTTAAATTAACGTTTTTATGCAGAGTAGGTATAATATACATAGATTAATAGAACCAAGAAGAGTACACACTCATGTCAATCACACATGGAAAGGTCACGACTAAAAATTAATTGAGTAGGTAGGTACTTGAGTATGAGTAGGTACTTGTGACAATTATAGAAAACATTTTTTTTTAATACAGGCACATATATAAATCAAAGTGGATATGGTGGTCTTCTGGCAAGACTGCAGGAGGGTGGTTGGATATAAAAAGCTGTGGGAACACACTTGGTTAGCTAATCCCACTACGCAGCGAAAATGGATCGGGCGCGGGACGCGCGGGGAGTAAGCGTCAGGTATGTTCTCACGGGCCCCGCCACTTCATTAGAGACCATCGCTGTAACTATACGTGAAATAAAATAATAAGTTAAACCTTCTGATTTTTAATGGGTCACCACTCCATCTAGCACAAAGACCTTGAGCGTGCGACATAAAACCATAAGTCGCACAAAGCTATGGCCCGGACAGCAGTCGCTGGCCCACACTAGATCACGACAGCTTCAGTCAGGGAGATCTGGAAAACCTTAGAGGAGGCCTATACCCTATAAAAAGGTTCTCTTTCATTAAATAAAACTATGAAAACGGATTATATCGCGTATATTAAATTTATAATACATCCCGACGTTTCGAACGTTTCGAGTTTTATTTCATGAGTAACTATCGCGGTAACCGAAGACAATATTATGTTCTCTTTCATTATTATTTTTTGTATATTTGCGGAAAATGGCGAGAAATCGTACGTCAAGCAACATCTGCAACAGTTGTCGAACACTACACTCTGCAAAGAGTACCTATAACGACAAAGAAGAAGATTTGTAATTGTGTTTGAGAAATTAAAGGTTTTTTATTTTATTTGTTACATGCTTAAATTTATAAACTCAATTTTTTTCCAAATGACGAGTAGGTATTCTAACGAGCTAACGTTGAATAGCGGTCAATTCGTAGAACGTATTTAATATGAGAATGTTCCTAGAAAACGTAATAAAAATGAGCGCGGCTGATATTAACAACAACATACATATTCCTGTTGAACGGAAAGAGCTAAAAATGGATCAGTATAATTATTTTGACTATCCTAACTAGTACCTACTTAGTTTAAATGGGGCATTTTCTATGAAAAGGGACCTTATTGTCGATGGCGCTTACGCTGCACACCGTCGCGCGGCATCGTATTTATATCGAGGGCCCTCCACACTCATGCGCAAATCGCGGAGCGAAGCCGCGAACGCGAGTGTGGAGGGCCCTTCGGAGCAACGTTTATAATGGCGCAAGCGCCATCGACAGTAAGGTTTTATAGAAAATACCACAAATTAGGCACCTTTTAAAGGTACAAACTAACACCAACATTACTGCTGCAGTATTGCGGCAAGACAACGCTGCCAACTTTATTGCTGACGCAAAGGTCATTCGTTCGGGCCACACCGAATTTGACATTTGCGGCAGCAATACAGTCGGCAATAATTTCCCGGTGCAATACTGCCGGAAACGTCGAATTTTATACAAAATGTCTTTATAAAAAGATCTTTCCGACGTTTCCTGCAGTAATGCAGTAGGCAGCATTACTGCAGTACATTAGGGTTAGTGCTCGCTCCAATGAACCGGATAATTATCTGTAATAGGCAAGGATATCACTGATAAACTGATTAGTCGCAGCATATCCAACCTAAAGTGATCGGCTAGGGATGTGGGAGTGCCTGCCACGACGTGTCCGGTCATCAGTCAATAACGTTTATCGAATATATAAATACAAACCCGCTTGTACCCTATTTCCCTAAAGTCAGGTGGCCGGCCGCTTCTGCTTCCTTGACCCCTGACCGACGATCGTCATGCGCGAACTGTTACTTGTATAAGTAATTTAGTTCGACAAGTTTTATATGTATTTGGGTACCCATAAACGTCGCGTAGTGCCTGTAGTTTAGCTTAGGGCTTAGGTTGGGAGGGTTGGGACTCAATCTCTCGAAGTAAGATTGCAAAATTCCAAATTATTTATTTGACATTGTCATTACAATATTAATATTATAATGGCTTTACAATATTAATATTAGGTAATAATGGCTTTTTGATATTTGCGGCAGTAATACAGTCGGCGGCAATGACGCGCCGCATTGATTAAAAAGAAGCTACTTAAGAATGTTTTTCTCACAGACTTTTAATAGTGCCTTATATACTTCGGTAAGCATTTTAGAAAAAGGAAGTCATATTTTCCGCGCTCATCTATAAGGAAGTTGACAGTTGACAAAGGAAGAAAAATATTAAACCATTATTTCTAGATTTTGGCGTACAGCCATCTTCGTACTTCGTACATAATATTATATTTAATGAATAATAAATATATCATTATGCTTTGTGTTCGTGTAAGATAAGATGTACTATATGTGTGATCTAAGTTTTGTTGAAAATATGTATTTATATAAATGCCAAAGAAACCCAATATGTGTCTGTCTGTTACCTGGATGTTTTGTAACTCTATCAAACAGCGCAGATATCATTAAATATAAGGAGTGAATACAGACAGACAGACGCACGAGTGATCCTAAAAGGATTCCGTTTTTTTCCTTTTGAGGTACGGAAACCTAAAAAACTATTTCGTACCAGTGTAGTACCAGACCAAGATAAGTCTGCAGCGATTTTGATAGCCTTAGACAGTGGACAGTGGAAGTGTTATTTTAAACGTCAAACTTCTATGAAATTATGATGTATAAATAATACTTGCACGGTCTATTATGTCTATGCTATCAAAATCGTTGCAGAGTTGCACAGTTATCTTGGTCTAACTGTATTGTTAATGTTAATAAAAAGTTTCAGATTTTATTTATGACATGCGTGGCCACCCTATAATTTGAATACTTTTGTTAAATACCTATTTACAAAAAAAAAACAAATACCGATTTTCAGCAAGCAAAGCTTCCGATTGCAAATAAGTCCTAAAAGAAAAAATCATGACCTTAGGTTGTAATGTTTGAATAACAATAATATTGTGATGTTCTCTCAAAAGTAATAAAAATACTTCCTTTGATACACGAGCTACATTGTCATTTTCATTCGTCCCGGATTTTATCTCTCGTGGCACTCTTGTCATGTATTACAGAGGTAACGAAATAAAGATACACACCGCATTTATATGAAAATGTGTCTAAATAACTATGAGATACTACTGTTTTGTCTCGTTTAATTTGGTTTCCTGGTACATATTCGAAATGAGAAGTAGAGTGTTTGTGTTTGTTTTACTTGGGCATTTCCTATTTTGGATAACAATGTATTACCTATATATTTAGGCACTATTGTTGGCAATATCATTTTGACAGTTCCAATTTTGTGAATTGGGAGTGAAATACAATTTGAACACAAAGAAAGATTGAATTAAGTTGGTAAACCTGCTACAGTGTTAATTAAAATCAGGTATAAAATCACGTAGAAACAGGTTTTCATTTTTGTATAATATAATAAAAACATTCAACTAATTTGAGAACTTTCTCGTTTAAATTTTGCATTCAGTAAAAACTTTGGTATGAAAATTCCCCTAAGTTGGCAGTCGACTAACTTACAGGTTAAGTTTGTGTTTTGGTTATAAGTTGCCACTTACTCCAGGAACTAGATAATCAAACTAACTAACTTTGTTTTCGGCAATCAAGCCGTAAAATAACTGCAAATCCAAAATCGACTCAGCTTTATCAAGTATTCGTGGAGGAATTTTCGAACTTGATTATAATGATGTTGTGTCATCATACGATTCACCCGGTATAAGGAATTATGGATGGTATAGAAAGGACGTCAATCTCTTATGGCAGAATTGTTTCAAAAGTGACCAGCTTTCAGCTGTAAATAATAGTTCCTAATCTCTTCAGTGGCGCTAGGTAGGCTCTGAGACCAAAGGGTATTGTTATATATAGGAGACTCTATGACATGAACCATAGAGGTATAATAATGTAGAGATGAAATGGGGGAGGTGCAGCAAATAACCCGACCAAATTACGTAGGTTGTTTCTTGTATGTTGTCAGGAATGTTAAAACATGTTTTTAATTTTGTTGCATTGCGTATGTTCTGTCCCTCACGGTCGCACGGGTGCACATCTATATAAAATACTAGGTGTATGGTCTAGGTACTTCAGTGTATGGTGGCGCCATATATCGAGACTGACATCCTTTCTATACCATCCATAGGAATATTACGCGAATTTCTGCAAAGGGGGCGCCACTACCACAATCTGAGGGTCTATCTCGAAAAAGGAAATCGAAATTTCGTAATCTAACATCTCTGTCACTTGCATATTCGAGCGATAAAGAGGCAGATAGCGAAATTTCGGATTCGCGTTTCCCGGTAGGTCCTCTGTAAACAAACCGCCTTGATGCATATTTTATTATCTCTGAAAACTTGTCAATAACCTGTTAAAGGTACAGTATGTATAAGTTACTCTATGGTTTACTAAAAAGGCTAGTACTGCACCCTGGTGGCAGGACATTGCAGTAATATCCCCTATTTTATTGTCCTAGCTCTAAGTATACTGTTTTAAACAGGTAGTGTATCAATAGGTACCACTAAACAATAGTTATTTATTATGCAAGGCTGCAAAGTGGTTATTTGGCATGTGTTGAAATTGAAAGCTGAGCGAGCGAAGGAATCTAAGATTGAACCATATATGAGCGAAGCGAATGGTTCAAAGGTAGATTCCTGAGCGTAGCGAGGTTTTCAAGACACGAGACGCCAAATAATTTTGCAGCCGTGCGGAACACACAACTTTTCACCTCACTACAGCGAGGAAAATGCGAGATGCAAGAAAAAAAAAACAATAAAAATATAAAAATAATAATATATATTTAATTTTGCCATCTATTTAACATATCAAATTTAAGACATAATACTCAAATCCAAACAAAATAAACAAGAAAAAAGCATACATATTCATCGTATTCGAAATTTAAATGACTTTTGCACGCTAGCGGATAAAATAGACTTTTGCACGCAGATTTCGCGCTATAAACTGAGGTTTTCCGAGCGAGTGAGGTGAAAATGTTTTTTTTTTTTGACGAGCAGAATGACCACAACGACCACAAAATGTCATTGCCTTAAAGTCTATCAAGTGGGTGATTTCAGAACGTAAAAAATTAGAGGTATCAAAACAAATGTCTTTGACATTTTAGTCGTCAAGTTCAAATCGACAACAAATGGCAGTTTTTGTATGTTTCTCCCGCTATAAAAGTTTGCTACGCCCTCCTTAAAAAATACTAATAAATAAATAAATATTATAGGACATTCTTATTACATAATTTACCTTAGTTATTGTTTTCTGATAAAATATTCGCTCTAAAAGTTTGTGGTTCGTATGAACCCTCCGCCTGTTTGGGGCACGTTCAATAAGTCATTTCAAGTGGTTTCTAAGTGGTCACTGCCCTGCAGGGAGTTTACATGGTATTAAAGGGTAAGATTGATTACTATGATAGTACTAAAGTAATATATTTCCCTTTGGTTTTTAAATTTTATTTTATTTTATTGGTTTACCAGTAACTGTTACACGGACGCATACATAAATTTATTAAATCCTTAATAACTAAGAGCTTAGTAATCATAATCATAATCATTATAATCATAATCATTTATTTATTTCTTGAATGCGGTACAATAAAGATGTATTAATAAAACAATTTCTGATCAGCACATCTTGCCTGAATAGGCATAGAAATAGTGTACAATAAAATTGAGGTAAACACTGCATGCAAATTAAAATGTATTCATGAAATAAAACTATGAAATCGGATTATATCGCGTATATTGAATGTATAATACATCCCGACGTTTCGAACCCTCTACAGCGTTCGTGGTCAACGGGTGACTGAGGAAAAACTACAATGTGCAAAAGTACCCACATACAAAAATAATGAACCATAATAAACTATAAACTTTAAGGCTGTTTATACATTACAACTATTTTCAAGTAAAGATATACGCGATAGATGTATTATTACCAAACGAAATAATTAGGAACGAACGGAGTAATTACGAACTAATTACTTAACTACTATTTTGTGAAGCTGACGTTTAAGCTTGTTTAAAGGAGTGCAAAACATAAATGTTGTTATAGTTGGTATGTACGTAGACCAAAGTCGTGGGAATTGGTCAATTTGTGTAAGAATGATCCCTATCATATTTATTTATTTATTTTATAAACTCGCAGTAATTTCTGAACACAAACAGATATTTCGGTTATTACAGGTGGTGGGGCGGATATAACGTCTATGGATTTGACACAAAAGCGTTATCATATTATACCTTGTCGAATACGCCTCTATCAATCAATCAATCAATCAATAATTTATTGCAAGAACATAGTATTACATAAGTAGATAAACATTTAAAAGAAGCGTGTCTTATGTTCTACCAAACAGAAGGCATGCAATATTTACAATATTTATTTACAAGTACAATTAGAGTCTAACAATGTATACACTACCACCAAAATATCACAGAAAATTTAATGTCAAAATATTACACAATAAATAAATCTTATCTATCTATCTTATCTAATCTTAGTCCCACGTATAAATTATAGTTCCAATTAGACGAAATAATAATTATGGTGAAAACGGGGTGGTTGGGACGGGAATTATGGGAAACGGACTGTTTTCACGAGGACCTTTCGGAAAACTAGTTTTAACTAGTCTAAGCGCGTTTTCATGAAAGCATTTTCGAATACAAGTTTTAACTTGGGAAACCTCGTTTTCACGGTAACAGTTATACTTGATTCAGTAGATCATACGAAATGTATTGTTATAGTAAGTACCTACTTACGACATACTTATAAAACCGTAGGTAGTAGGTACAGTACAATAAATAAATATTATAGGACATTCTTACACAGATTGCCATCCATCAGGACAGATTGCTTACCATCAGGTGATCCGTCTGCTCGTTTGCCTCCTATTTCATAAAAAAAAAAAGATTGACTAAGTCCCACGGTAAGCTCAAGGAGGCTTGTGTTATGGGTACTCAGACAACGATATATACATCGTGTTTTTTTTATTTCCGTTAAATTCGACACGTTGCTTGGTAGATTAATAGAAGCTACCTGGTATATCGCTTTTTGTAAAATTCGAAAAAAAATTTTTTTTTCCTTTTTCATACAAAATAAATGAATATTGCATTGTAAAAGGTCCTTTAGAGTTACGTAAAAGTTAGTGTGACACATAATGAAAGAAAAGAATGTCGGAATTGTCAAACTAACTCACCTCAGTAACCTTCTTGTAGTGAATAGCTATCAATGGAAAACTCTTTACTGACGAAACTTAAAAAATAAATAAAATTTGAAGGCAATGAAGAATCTTTTACACAGGCTCAGCAATTAAATTTGTTTATTGAATATCTCAAAAACTGTAAGAGTTAAAATAGAATCTCCCCTTAAAATTAACGGAAATCAAAAATAACACGGTGTATATAATATATAAATACTTAAATACATAGAAAACACCCATGACTCAGGAACAAGTATTTGTACTCATCACACAAATAAATGCCCTTACCGGGATTCGAACCCGGAACCATCGGCTTCACAGGCAGGGTCAGTAACAACTGGTCGTCAATACACACAATACAAGTTAATTAACTTAAATACCTCATTGAATTTATTTTTAATGTTTGGAGACTTTCGATTAGCAATCTACGTAATCCAACTTAGCAACAGAAAATTTCAAAAAACTATTAATAAACATTGTCGTACTGTTTCTGTTATCTCAAACACAGAAAATATGTTTTATTTTATAAACTAGACCGTATAAATATAAATACGACATTAATGAAAGGTTTTCACTGAAACAAAATTCCATGAATAAATGAAATTAACGAAACTAACCCGAACTACTCAGAGGGATTTAACCACGACTCATTAATTTAAGTCAGCTTAAGCTAAAGGTTTTAGGGATTAGAACAACGTAATAATAATTATATGAAGGAAGTTCTGGAGACTTGCCTAGATGAAACATCTTTCAAAATGTGTGTGAAATAAAACTATGATATAGTTCCATCTTATGTATTAAATTAAAATGCTTTAATCGCAAATTTTGAAACATCTTTCAATCAAACTAAGTCCATAGAGAAATATCCTCCACACATAGATAACAATCCATTTTTAATAGTTAAGATTTAATTTATATTAAGATTTAAGCTTATTTATATACGTTTTACCAAACCTCCCATGCAACTTACCTATTAATTATAAGTAAGGTAAGCCATGTATGGATATGGAGTGAGCATTCTTTTTATTTCTCTATGCTATATGCCACAGCTCCATACCTACCGAGTGTTTTTATCGCAAATATTAACTAATTTTTTTTTAAAGACGGGTCTGTTATCTGTTACAGTATATTTTTTTTAGATAAAGGGGCTTATATATTTTTGTTAAGCTATTAGAAAACACTGATGCGTAGTCTGATCCTGCTTTTGATGCTGACTGTGTACTAAACTAAATTAAATTCTGAAATCATTTCTAATTTAGTATGGCAAAAGGTACCACAAGGTTGGCTTTATTTTAGGCACTGCAGGTTGGTTTCATATTAAAAGTCGTTTGATCTTTCATATTCAGTTTGTAAATGATGATCTAAACTAAAAAAAAAATTGTGAATTAGTTGGCGCAATCAGTAGGATTTGGTCTTACAATCTAAAAGATTACCTAACAGATTTCCTTAAATCCCAGTAGGCTCGTACTTCTTCTCTCACTCTCTATGAGGCGTAAGCGAAAGCGATGTGCGTGCTCGGAACTGCGGATAACATGTTTTTGAATTTTCATTTTTGGTATGTTTTAACAATAAAAAAAGTAATAAGCATAATATTGCTTATTTTTAGGGTTAGAATCAATATTCATGCTCATACTTTCAAAACTTATACCTTTTTATACCTGATGAAATTGGTCCATAATATTTAAATTAAATAAAAGCTCGTGGGTAACGTTTGGACAAGTTGCTGTGAGATATTGGCATTCAGATTTCAATTTTAGATAGGCTCCATTGCACAAGTCTATGGCGTGTCAAACCTATTTTTCTGCCGGTGCCGGTGACATGAAATACCGTTCCGCTGAAGAGAATGGTTGTCGTAGCGGCTGAGATTATTACAATTCCGGAATGTTCCGCTGAAATCTGCAAGTTCATGGTTTTACTTTTATAGTAAATATATTGGAGGAATAGGATATTGCGGCATCTAGCCATTTCAATTGTGTCGGCATTATTGCAACCTGCCGTGATATTTTTTTGTAGCTGACGCGTTGGGGCAGGAATACACTACTGGTGGGGCGCGGCTCCCTAAGGGCAAGCAAATACTTTTTTGACTTCATAAATGAGTTATCATAATGTTATGTGTTATGACGGACAACTCCTCCGATACAAAGATGTTCAGAAACGACACATGAAAAGATGCAACATCGAGCCCTCTCAGTGGGAAGGTTTGGCAGCACGGCGTCCTGAGTGGCGCAGGCTGGTGCAGGACAAAGTGCGCGATTTCGAGGAGCAACGTAAAGTTGACCTCGACGCTAAACGTGACGAGCTGAAAGCACACCAGCCTGCTTCCATTCACTACCACTATGTGGCTGGTGTCCTCACGTGCTCTCAATGTGAGCGGGGGTTCGCCTCGAAGATCGGCTACGTCAGCCATATTCGGGCGCACGAGCGCCGTGCTAACAGTAACAGTTAGCTCTTAGTAGCTAGGAGTCGAAGTGGTCGCCATGGTCGAAATCGGCTGGAAGGATCATATAAGTATAAGTAATCTGGGATAAATATGAAAATCGTGAGTTTTGGAAACAGTCTCACACGTGTTTTACGGTTCGGTATATTGTCACTTAAGCCACCTTAAACTATCGATTTCAGATTTCTTGAATGCCTGAATAACCAATCTTGGGGCAGGTGGGGTACGTCAGTAGGCAATGCCTTGCGATAGTAAAATATCTCATTTTCCTGAAAATACGTCACGAGCAGGATAAAATGGCGCTAGATAAAAATAAAAACTTTTAACTGCTGGAAACTCGAATCCTGTAAGTTGTAATGACATCGGCACGCGGCGCGGCACGCGTATTTAATACTTTGTCTTTTATTTCACTGTAATTTGGTAGCAGTGAAAACACTGGACTTTTTAGGGTTCCGTAGCCAAATGGCAAAAAACGGAACCCTTATGGATTCGTCATGTCTGTCTGTCTGTCTGTCCATCCGTATGTCACAGCCACTTTTTTCTGAAACTATAACAACTGTTGAAACTTGGTAAGTAGATGTATTTTGTGAACCGCATTAAGATTTTCACACAAAAATAGAAAAAAAAAATTTTTGGGGGTTCCCATACCTACTTAGAACTGAAACTAAACTTTTTTCATCAAACCCATGTGTGTGTGTCCCCCCCCCTGTAACTTCTAAAATAAGAGACTGATAAAACTAAAAAAAATATATGATTACCATGCAAGCTTCCACCGAAAATTGGTTTGAACGAGATCTAGTAAGTAGTTATTTTATACGTCATAAATCGTAAACCGCAATTTACCTTTCACTCATAAAAAAATACAATTTTTAAATTGTGTAATGTACGGAACCCTCGGTGCGCGAGTCCGGCTCGCACTTGGCCGGTTTTTAAGGTACTGGCATCTGTCGGTGTATGTATTTAAGGTGCAGTATGCTCAGAGAACGGAGTTTTTTCACAATACGGTTGCAAAACATTTAATTAGCAATCTTGAGGCCTTTCTCTGACGGTTCAGCGATTCAAATTCTGAGTGTTTGACTTTAAAAAAAATCATGAGCATAGGAACTATAATTTATTTAGGTATGAATAAAGTTCTAAAATGATATTAAAAATTTCGAGAAGATAACAGAAGCTTGAGTATTAGAAAGTCGGCTGATATCAAGGATAGGATGTTATCAAGGAAATCAAAATCTATTTTAGGAACTCTGTTACCTAATAGATTTACTACACAGTGTGCAGTTGGTATTTACGAGAAACAAATTTAAACTCAAATTACTAGGAAAAATATAAGCCATTCACCGTGCCCGTGTTTAATTTACGTGGAATTTACCCTTTAAGAGCAACTGCGATAAAAACTACAATGGATATTGCTCTGAAAATACTACCTTTTTCTTAAAAGGGTGGGTTCTTTCTTACCCACGTACCTATAGAGCATACAATGACGGGCCCTTACCACATATGTTTTCACCTCAGCAGCTCGAACAAGCCTACTTTCGTCACTCCCTGGAGTGAGGAAAGTGGGACTTTCCTCACTCCAGGGAGTGAAACAATGTAGCTTTTTAATTTAGTGAAGGCCATGAACTTCATAATTTTTTTTACATTTTTTTTAATGGTGCGGTACGGTACGGTCCGGTCCGGTCTCGTCTCGTATCGTATCGCATCGTATCGTATCGTACATATTATAATACTTTTTTTTCTGTTTATTCTGTGTAATTTGAAATACCAAAGATAGATATAACTCCGTAATAGATGGATACAGTCTAAGGAAAAAACGTGCCTCGAAAATCACGAAAATTTGATTCTCGATCAGATGTCGCCACTAGTTTTGGCCTTAGTATAGAGGGCGTTGACGGTTTGTGATAATTAATGAATAGAAACTATTTGGGATCAATTAATTGCTAAACCGATTTTCTCTTCGGAGACAGTTGCTGGCAGCCGTTTTGTTATAATCAATTTCCGATAGAGCGGCGAGTTGAAGGCTTGAAGTTACTATCAAGGGGATCCTGCAGAAAGCTACAGCAATTCTAATGCGACGTTATTCAAGGAGTCATAATGGCTTACAAGGAACAATATCCAGCTGCTTGAATAAGTACTTGGCCATCACACAAATATCTAAAATTTAAGCACGCGGTTGTTTTACGCGATAACCGCACCGTTAAACGCAATGCGTTTGCCGCACACCCATTTTACATGAGATAATCTAATTACACTACCTACATTGTTTTACGGGGTAATTGCAGCGTGAAAACAAATGAAAAATATTAAATGCGCTTACATTGACATTTTTTCTACATTCCGTTAACGCATGCGTTCAACCAAAGATAGATATAACTCCGTAATAGATGGATACAGTCTAAGGAAAAAACGTGCCTCGAAAATCAAGAAAATTTGATTCTCGTTCAGAGGGCGCTACTAGCTTTGGCCGACTGTCGTATAGATGGCGTTGACGGTTTCGTTTGTTATTTAACAATGTTAACGCATATCAGTGAAAGAACATGGCTCAAAATCATAAAAATAATTAATGCAAATTAAAAAAAAAACATTTATCTACATTTTATCGTATTTTTATAAATATTTATTTTTAGTTTTAAAGTGTGTCGACAGATGGCAGTGAATTTACTGGGGTTACAAAATTTACTATGACAGTACCGCTCTAGTATAAGTTACTCTATGGTTCAACGCTGCGTTTATCGCATAAAACAACCGCGCGCTTTAATGTGGCTCTCATGTTCTATGGTCACAGAGCCCCATATACATTAGCTGTTAAATTCAAAGCACGAATTTGTCTTATATACTGCAGGGTCTCTAGAACTTTACTATGTCCTGTGCATAATTAGTAGACCGCAGTCCGATTATAGTAATAAGACCTCAAGGAACCTCCAGGATGCAGTCAAATAATATTTTTCGTTATATCTATGGATCTAGATTTCAGATTACGCTGGTTTTCTAAAGCCGATCGGAATACACGGCAGCTGTTTGTATCAACTGCAGATTCTTGGGAACAAACGCTTCTATGAATTGACATTGGCTTAAATCCAAAGGCTTGTAAAACCGATAGAATAATTTGCTAGTTCAAAAATACCTATTGTCCAAAATTGTATGATGTTTATACAACATTTTTACGTATTTTCTTACCTATAAGGTGCAGCGGGGCAATCCTGACTGCAGGAAATTTCAACAAATTGAAATATCTTCCATGTTATTATATACATTATTAAAAACAGTGCGATATATGTCCAGATAGCGGAAAAGCTTGTTCATAATTTCACCATAGATGGCTTTCATAGACCGAATGCTGTATGATTCACGCGGTTATTTTGTTTTCGACGAAATTCCTTGTGTGCACGTGCGAGTTAGCTCCACTAGTTGAAATTACCCTCACTATTTTATATGAAAATAAACACACTAGTAATAAGAGTTTTGACTACACACTAGTTATAAGTCTAGTGAAACACTAGTGATGTACACGATTCGAGGTTTTTATCTATGTAAATACCTCATTTAAAAATACTGACACTGTAATAGTTATTTATGCAACAAGTGCGGAAAGTGTATGATTTCCGCCAAGTGGAATATAGTATAAAGGAATACGAGTCGGAAATCATCATTACGCACGTGTATCATACAATGTTTTACTTTGCATTGTGCGAGTAAATAAAAAAACATATCATGGCAAATAAGTTTAATTATTAAAAGGAGTGTTTTAAATCGACACGAGTTGCGAATTACCTATTCGCACGTGTATCGTACAACGTTTTACAGTACATATGGCCCTTTAAACTTTCGACATATGCACGAAAAGTGCTCTTTTTCGCACTAGTGCGAGAAAGTAGCACTATATGTACTGTAAAAAAAATTGAAAACAAAAAGCACTAGTGCGGAAAAGTACCATTTTATGTACCATTTTAACATTTTGTCTATGTATCATTTTAACATCATGTTTGACACGGTAAACAATAAACTTATTCTTATTCTTATTCTTAGTAGTACATTCCGCATGATATGGCTCCGTAGGAAACGCACTTTTCGAGCACATGCATTGTAAAGGACTATATTTTTATTGTATTATGCGTCAAATGTCTTTTTTATTATGGATTCATATATTTAAACAAAAACTATTTAAAAAGAAAATAGTCAAACGTGTCGTCAGTAAAGTATTATATTTTTACGAGCTTTTATTTAACTTGCAATGTACCTATATAAGTATGTATGTAATATGTATGTAACATGTTTGTAAGGGTCAAATCTTGCAGGTTAAATTTGACCAACTCTCCGGTTTCCGATGAAGCTGAAAATTTGCATACATATGTATGTAACTCGTGTGACAATGCAATATTATGGTACCATCGAGCTGTTCTGATGATGGAGACAGGAGGTGGCCATAGGAACTCTGTGATAAAACAACGCAACCTAATTGTGTTTGGGGTTTTTAGAATTGTCTCGATGAGTATTAGTTGCCTGTGGAAAAAGTACAGTCAGCGATAAAAGCTTGTACCAAAAATGAAATTTTTGCCAAAAACTTTTTTTACTGAAGTAATTAGTAGGTTTATTTCTTAAGTCTATATTTACGACTTTCATGAGGTTTTTTCGGCTATTGTAATTTTTTTTTACTAGCCTAATTTAGTGTCCCACTACTGGGCAAAGGCCTCCCCTCGCTTCCTCCACTCGACCCTGTCGTTTGTAGTTTCCCGCCAATCCGGATAAAATGCGTCCAAGTCGTCCCGCCATCTCCTTTTCGGCCTACCTGCACCCCGGCCAGCACCAGCTATGGTGTTCCGTGGGTCCCACTCGGTAACCATTCCGGCCCACCTTTCAGGGTGCATGCGGCAGACATGCGGCTATTGTAATTATTCTAAAATAATTATTTTGACAACGCTCTCGTACTCTATTTGACAAACAAACGCAAATTTAGCAGTGACAGCCGAACCTATTAGGATATAATGTCTGTCTGATGGTCTGGTCCCATACGTTTGAAGCTTGTACGTAATATCAAAGAACATGCTCCTTACAAGTAGGTACAGGATTATTTTCTGCTTCATTTAACAGAGGATCAAAATTTACCGAAAAATGAAATAGGAATTACGTCCAATAAAGTAGCTACTATTTTTATCTTCGGAGTTTTGGATTAAACAATCCTTTATTAGATACTCGTCCTTAATAGAATATACATTATTGAGCGAGCGTTGTATTTTTATTTTGATTTCTTGTAATAGATGTTAGACACATCTATTATAAGAAATCAAATTGACTGTATGACGAAAATAGATTTTGTTGATACACGTCTATTTAATAAAAATGGATAATAAAAGAAACACTTTTCCATTAACAGATAGATAGACAAATCAATCTGAAAATTGATAGGAAATAGATAGGTGAGATGAGAGACATTGAAGGGCAGCTTAAAGTACTCGTAACGTAGGTATTTGTGATGGGAATACATATAATTACTTACCTACGCCTACCAATTTAGTTTTTAGTTCTTATATCTCAAATTTCGTGGACACCCTTAGTATTTTATGTTAATTACTTAATTTTAAAACAAGTTTTAGGGATGGCAGCTGCGAATGAATGTATGTCATTCCCTTTTAGAGCTTTCCACGTAGACCCGAACCCGGTTCGGACCCGGACCTGAACTCGGACCCGGAGAGTTATAACTGCGACCCTTACAGAAACGATATGCTACTAGATAAGTAGGTTAGGTTAGGCTTGAACTACGGTCCTCACAGAACCGAACTGCTAGAAAAACGTGACGAAATGGATTAATTATACTACGAGTATATCTGGTGATCAAATAAATACCAGCCAATTATTTATTTTATTTCAATCTGTTTCGAGAAGTCGGTTTTTTTTTCTATTAAAGATTAATATAAATTATATACATAGGACAGTAAAGAAAAAAGTAAGTATTCCAAACATTTTATTTATTCTTAGACACTTAGCTTAACACATTTTTTCAGTTTTAAGAGATCTGTCAGATACACTAAATGGCCTGATTTCCGTTTTGATTACTTGCTGTTTATCTTAAATCTATCTACATGTAGGTACCTATAATTGATAAATAAGATGACCCCTAAGGTGCTTTGGGTTAATGGCAAAGGAGTACTACCTACGTGGTACCTACTTTATTATGAAAATCTCTTTTGAATAAAAATGATAAAATGGAAATGGAATGCTGTCAAAAGGCATTTGTTCATTATACACGAATTATTTCCCCCGATTGGCAATGTTTGATCTTCGTTTGGTGGCCTAAAAATTAGATTTAAGGGGCCCACTGACTATCAGTCCGCCGGCCGATATCGGCCTGTCAGTTAGAACAAAAATTTGACAGTTCCGAACAACTGACAGGCCGATATCATCCGGCGGACTGATAGTCAGTGGGCCCCTTTAAAGGCAGTACATGTTAAAATTATAAGACTTACAAAGTAAATAGATATTTATTCTGTTATGGGAATTAATTTAATTGTTGCTAATCAAGTGCGTTTCGCGTCAATTTAGTTATTTATTAATAAATAATAAAATTGACGCGAAATACATAAACACGTTTTAATATTTTATTTATCACAAAGAACATACCCAACCTACATATATGTTTTTTTAAAATTATAAGCCCATTATGTCCCAGCTACTTTTAGTACAAATGGAGTAATTAATAGCCAATGTTGTCCTTAAAAATGTGCAGAAAAAAACGACGGGAATAAGCTTTCCGGAAATGTATGATGATGTAAGGTGAATAATTTGAATGCTTAATCTGTCGGGATTATCAGATAAAATTGCGGCGTAACGCAGGCATGCTCCAATCACGTACCTACCCGTATACGTGCGTCAAATAGCTGTCTCTAGGCTTATATTAAACCATACAAAAAGAGAATTTCACCACCCACCAAACCACATTAAGCACTGTGCCCTCTTACATTATTTAATGTTTTAAAGAACAAAACAATATTATGTAACAGTGTTCCATTAATTTTGTTTCCTCGGTGCTATTTACATATAAACTTTCAACACTGACTTAGCTGCTTAGGGTTAAAATACTCTACAAATCCTATAAATTTATTAAATGTACCTACACAAAATTAGAATACAGATAACATTTTTTTAGAAATACAGCCACAAATTTCAACGATCACACTGTTTTTTTCTTAATCAGCTTCAAAAATAATAATTAAGTCTCAATTTCAAAGATGGAAATGGTCAATTAAAATTTCGGGATATGTACGAAAAGTGTATGGGTGTTGTTTGTGTTTTCGGCCAAAAGTGTATTTGTGTACTTAATTGTTAAATGACTGTACTGAGTTGTTGAATGTCTAAATTTAAATTGGAACGTCTAAAAATCATACATCTTTAAAAACTAATATAACTTCTTAAGTTTTTTGTTATGTGACTCACATAAAACAGTGTCTCCCCGTTCACACAAGATAAGTCTTACTTAATAAATATACCAGAATGAACATTAAACATTATTTATTTATTTAACTATACTCATTATTAGGACAACGGTAATAGATGGACTTAGAATTAAATTAAATAAATATTTGGGTTGGTGTTAGGAGGCAACATAGACACGTTCGTGGCGTCTTCAAAGTAAATATTATTAAAGGTGATATATTTTACAAACTCGGATGGAGCACGTACTACTAACTAGCGCGAGTCATTCAGGACATTTTCATCCTTAAGTTATCGAGAACCGAAAAATACCCATTTCCATGATTTCCATTTATTTTTAACACTCCGCATAAAAATGGAGAGGTGAAATTCGGCCGAGCTTACCGCCCTTGCCGGTGACTTAAAATCTACCCTGTTTTATTAATGAAAATAAGCGGCCAACTCAACAACTGTCTAGTTTTTATATTTTCGGGATATTGATAATTTCATCATAGTGTACTTTCCAAACTTACCTACAAGTTTGGAAAGTACATTATTATTAAGCGTAAGGAATATATTTGAATGAATTTTTGTGTAAATTTCGTATATTTTCGTTTATCTATCTCCACTTCCTTTTGCAAATAAACCTTCAGATTTGTTTATACGCTCAACTCTGATTATATACAATTTCAATTTACTTAGTTTACTTTACCAAACTTAATAACATCTCATCAATTCATTGACCTTAAACCTAACTTTCCACAGATTTCATCTCAAAGTCGTTTAATGTTTAGTTTAGAGCAACACTAAAATAATAAGTGACTGGGCCATTCATCTTTTTTATTGAAAACTAACTG
Source organism: Cydia strobilella (assembly GCF_947568885.1). Classification (NCBI taxonomy): domain Eukaryota; kingdom Metazoa; phylum Arthropoda; class Insecta; order Lepidoptera; family Tortricidae; genus Cydia; species Cydia strobilella. The sequence goes on from NC_086050.1 coordinate 12,645,448, forward strand.
ATGATTTCTGAATGCAACAGAAAAACAAGCAATAAGTATATTCTAATAAGGGGCCAAAACCGTATATTACGATTGTTCAAAAATTTGAAACATGGACGACGGTGTTACGTCGATGATAATGAAGATATCTAGCTAACACTGAGCTTAGGGTGTCGGCCCTTGGTGGTTCTATTATAACCGTAGACGGGTGCGGCCAGCAAAGGCGGCCACAAAAGTCAGAACTAACGCGAATACGTAGAAGCGATTAACTTGAGACCACGGGAAAAAGAAAGAGCGCGCCGCGCTCTGACTTGAGATGTATCTCAAACAATTACGCATCACAATTTGCGGTTGGTCCATTCACTATGTAAAAATTATCATCTTCTTAATAAGAACTGATTTTTTAAAACAGACATAATTTTAAATCCATAAATGTCAATCGTTAAAAAAAATAGAAGAACATCGGTTTGTCGGTACAAAAGAAGAGCGTTCTAATTACTTAAACAATACAATTATATCTAGCTTAAACTGAGCTTAGAGCCTTGGTGGATATAGTAAAATCGTGGACAGTGCGGTCAGCAAAGGTGTGGTGACCGCAGCAGGCGGGGCCATGCAGTAGGCGTGCGGTTGACTGCAGGCGGCCACGTCCTGCGCGAGCACCCAGGCAAGGCGCTTGAGCAGGTTGCCGGCGTTCGCGGAGCACAGGCGGCCCACTTGCGTCACGCAGGCCATGAAGTCGTCTCGCGCGCTGTAATAATACTGTGTTTACGAGATCAATAGTGATGATGACACATACTGAATTTAAAATAAGATCTGATGAAGTGGGTAGATAATTGAAGAGTTCAAGACCTCAAGTTCTATATATAATAAGGGAATGCTCCCGGTAAGTACTGATTGAAATCAAGTTTAGCTGCTATGAACCAAAATTAATTTAGTTACTCGCTTTGATAGATGAAACAATGACTACCACACAGTATCCGGAGTAGTTCCAGTAACTAAAATTTGGGTTTCAGCACTATTGTTAATACTAACGTGAATAGTAATAGAAAAAACGTACTTGGAAAGTAAAACGCACTAGAGAAGAAACGTATCACTTTCAGCCCGTAGCCACTTTCAGAGCATGACGAATGAAAAAAAATCCTAGCAACATGCTTTATATCAAGTTGTCACAGCCGGACCACTCCGGAGGCACGCCGAACCGGCCCAGCAATATTTCTTCTGGAATTCCGGCCACAACATATTTACCAGCAAAGCTCTCCGTTCCTGTTGAAATACGTGAACAGTTGTGCGCGGTCGCTGATGTCCCGTACGGCGCTCTGTAGCTCGTTCACACAGCCGGACCATTCCGGGGACACACGGGCCCAGCAGCTCTGCTCCTTCAGGAATTCTGGTTACGACATAAATATACAGCTTGGTTAAAATCATGCGTTGATTGATAAAGTAAAAAATGTGTTTTAACTGAGCTTTGAATTTTGAAACAAATTGTTTATGTTGTTATTAATATTATTTTAAACTTCTGACGCAAATAGAGGGCTGTTATTTACCCCTGACGCAAAAAAGGGGTGCCATAAGTCTCTTCAGAGTGTTTGGTTGTACTCGGCAAGCTAGGCCAATTAGGATTGCGGGCTTAATCCGGATATGGGGGCGTCCCTTTTTAAACGTTGATATTCGTAGACGTGGAAAAAATATATGATCTTGATGATGATTCTTGATTATATTATCTTTAATTTATAAGCTTCCGATACATGAATTATGACACTTCGCTTTATACAATTAATTCCCAAAGTAACCTCTAACTAGGACTTTTAATCCAACTTTACTCGGTTATTTATTATGTGACACTATAAACAAAAAAAAGAAGAAAAAACAATCTTAACTTAAATAGTAATTTTACCGCTTTCGAATTTCGATATTGTAAGGCAACGTTTTTAAAATAAATAAAAATCGACAAAATTCGATCAAAATTGACACTTGGCGCGCATGGTCTTTCCCATTCTTTCTTGCGAAATGTGACAGTGATAGCGGTAAACCGATGGAACGGCCTTAAAAGGAAAATGTACTAAAGGTGTGGTGTGCATAAAGATTGTTCAATCGCATTACCGGATGGTGTTGTCTATCCTTTTTAGCAGATCAGTACCTAAGGTGCTTTTTCCTTGTTATAAAACCCTTAAATTGTGTTCTTGGTATAAAATTTATAAAGATAAGTAACGTTCGCATGTGTTTATGGATCAACGCGTTATTGTCTCAATTAATAATGATTTTTTATGATTTTTAAGATTCCACACTTTCCCATTTGTTATATTTTTAGGTAAAAGTGACTGAAATAAAATATATTGTGTTATGTATATGTCAAATGTTTACTGTTCTTATTTCCTTAGCTTTCTTTGGTTTTGATGTGTGCGCGGCGGCGTTCTCAAATCTTACCCACTTTTAAATCTTATTGTTTAGGTTCTGTTCCAATATCTTTCTAATACACAATACCTACCTATATAACCGTTGTTGTGCCAGACGTCCCGCTGGGACCGAAAATCATGACCTCCTTCTGTACTTTATTTTCTTTATTCATCTAGGTTCTAGGGTACGGTACACGCGTAAGATTAGCTGATTGCGAATGGAAACAAGGTTCATTTTAAGAAAACTGGCTGTTACGCCTGTTACATTATAAATGCACAAAAATCAAGTCATTGGAAAGGCTGATTTAGACTAAACCAGCCTTTCCAATGACTTGATTACTAAATCATTTAGTAGATGGAGTGTACCGTTTAAACTAAACATTAGGCAAATAAGTATGCTAGCAGCAACAGCAACTTCAAGTTTGGCATAGACGTTTAGGCCATATTAATGCAAATGATCTCAGTAAAATGAATAATGGAGTAGTTGAAAGTGTCTAATTTCAAGACAAAAAGGTTAGAAAGTGGCAGGTTAGATAGAGAAAGCTGCGAGGGAAAGCAAGCAAGACTGCCATTTCCTCAGAGCTGCTTATACATATACCAGAATCTATCCTAGTAACAAAATAATAGTATATGTATTACCACTAACGCCATCTGTGTAAAGTATGTAACTGTATGTAACTGTATGACACTATAAACAAAAAAAAGAAGAAAAAACAATCTTAACTTAAATAGTAATTTTACCGCTTTCGAATTTCGATATTGTAAGGCAACGTTTTTAAAATAAATAAAAATCGACAAAATTCGATCAAAATTGACACTTGGCGCGCATGGTCTTTCCCATTCTTTCTTGCGAAATGTGACAGTGATAGCGGTAAACCGATGGAACGGCCTTAAAAGGAAAATGTACTAAAGGTGTGGTGTGCATAAAGATTGTTCAATCGCATTACCGGATGGTGTTGTCTATCCTTTTTAGCAGATCAGTACCTAAGGTGCTTTTTCCTTGTTATAAAACCCTTAAATTGTGTTCTTGGTATAAAATTTATAAAGATAAGTAACGTTCGCATGTGTTTATGGATCAACGCGTTATTGTCTCAATTAATAATGATTTTTTATGATTTTTAAGATTCCACACTTTCCCATTTGTTATATTTTTAGGTAAAAGTGACTGAAATAAAATATATTGTGTTATGTATATGTCAAATGTTTACTGTTCTTATTTCCTTAGCTTTCTTTGGTTTTGATGTGTGCGCGGCGGCGTTCTCAAATCTTACCCACTTTTAAATCTTATTGTTTAGGTTCTGTTCCAATATCTTTCTAATACACAATACCTACCTATATAACCGTTGTTGTGCCAGACGTCCCGCTGGGACCGAAAATCATGACCTCCTTCTGTACTTTATTTTCTTTATTCATCTAGGTTCTAGGGTACGGTACACGCGTAAGATTAGCTGATTGCGAATGGAAACAAGGTTCATTTTAAGAAAACTGGCTGTTACGCCTGTTACATTATAAATGCACAAAAATCAAGTCATTGGAAAGGCTGATTTAGACTAAACCAGCCTTTCCAATGACTTGATTACTAAATCATTTAGTAGATGGAGTGTACCGTTTAAACTAAACATTAGGCAAATAAGTATGCTAGCAGCAACAGCAACTTCAAGTTTGGCATAGACGTTTAGGCCATATTAATGCAAATGATCTCAGTAAAATGAATAATGGAGTAGTTGAAAGTGTCTAATTTCAAGACAAAAAGGTTAGAAAGTGGCAGGTTAGATAGAGAAAGCTGCGAGGGAAAGCAAGCAAGACTGCCATTTCCTCAGAGCTGCTTATACATATACCAGAATCTATCCTAGTAACAAAATAATAGTATATGTATTACCACTAACGCCATCTGTGTAAAGTATGTAATAACGTGTTTTTTTTAACTAAAACGTAAGTTCATTTGCAACCCAACTTGAAGTTTGATTCGACGCAAACAAATTAGGTATAGTCCATGCCGATTTTTAACAAAGCATTTTTAATTTTTTTTGTAACAATTTGGACATAGTTCGCCATTGAAATTTGAACACCGGGCTTGAATTTCCCGAAGTTCTGGGGCTATGCTTTTGGGTCGCGTGTGTTTGCCCATTGTAGAGCACAGCAAAATAAAGTTAGATTTTTCAAAAAAATCTATAATGCAATCATCGTTTTCAAATACGGCTTTGGGACATAATTATTAGCTAGTAATTACGCAAAATTGTACTATAGTTCCCGTTATTGTGGTAGTACATACCTACAAATTTTGCCACACGGGGTTTAGAGTACCATTTTCTTTCTAACAGTACCTACTGTACAAATATAACCAACTTGACAAACCAACACCTTATTGTGAGAGCCCGGCTGCTCTTCGGGCATACCTTTTCGTTATTACATTTAATATTACATATTTCCATAATATATGCAGGTTATTGCTTAATATGACGTAATTTAGACTGCAAACAGTTAACCCTATATATTGCTTTTAGAAAATCAATATGAACATTGAAAATTAATAAATGAGGTACTTAAATAAATTGCTTCCTCAAATAAGCACTTTCCGGGTTGCATTTTAAACGAACCGGGGGTCCGCTTTGACAACTAATTCGAAGTCAATTCGAAACCAAATAAAACCCTAAACCTTACTAGGATTAGTATAGTTTCCTAATGATGTCCTCCGCAATCGAAGAGCAACGTAATTTACATTTTAATTAACAATCAACGGCCCGCCGTCGACATACATACACATGTAACATATAACATGTAGTGTATACACGGTGGGGCAAGTAACCCGACAGATTTTACAGGTGTGTTATTGACCGAATTTAGAGTCTAAAATGTCATTTGAAGTTTCTTGAAATCGGCCTTTTAGAGAACGACAATTCTTGTAAAAAATTGTTTGTGTGATAACTCAGTGAAAACGCCTTTTAGGCTGCGACGCTGCCACTATGTGACTTGATTTAGACATAACTACTGACAGACGTAAAAGTTTTAAAGAAAACTTGAAAAATGTATCTGTAAATAAAATTAAAAATTTACTTATTCGTTGTAATGTTTTTTTTTCGCCAAGATGTAAAAAGAAATAACGTGTCGTTTGACAGAAACACACACACTTTTTTAGGGTTCCGTACCCAAAGGGTAAAAACGGGATTCTGTTACTAAGACTCCACTGTCCGTCTGTTTGTCTGTCTGTTACCAGGCTATATCTCATGAACCGTGATAGTGACAGTTGAAATTTTCAGAGATGATGTATTTCTGGTGCCGCTATAACAACAAATATGTACTAAAAACAGAATAAAATAAATATTTAAGTGGGGCTCTCATACAACAGACGTGATTTTTTTTTGCCTTTTTTTCGTAATGGTACGGAACTCTTCGTGCGCGAGTCCGACCCGCACTTGGCCGGTTTTTTTGCTCCTCTTGACCTCAGGAATGCGTGATTAAAATCTGTCGCTTTATTTGTTCCCACCGCTTGTATACTATAGTATACAAGCGTGGATACGTAGGTAGCTAGGTAGAGATTCCATGTCTTAACCATGCACGCCGCCTTGTCAATATTCCCTTGGTGACAGGGGCATGTGAAGCTGCAGCTAATAGAAACCCTGAACTCTATGCCAATGTTTATTAATAAATAGGTAAAAATGTGTTGCAGGACAATTATAAACTAAAGTTCGTTAGTTTGTAGTCACAGTTTGTAGGTAGGTATACCTACTAAGATTTATTTCGGTCCAGAATCCATTAATGCTTGCATTATGTTATTGAGTACCCACTTCAGCGCATCGCTGTAGTTTAAGGAGCTCGTATTCAATCTGAAAGTTTTATTTACGCCACTCGAATAGCAAAATATTATGAATAAAATCTCGTTGGAGTTGCCGTCTCCATGCAAGTCGATGAAAGTTGAGAAGAAATATGTATGGCACGACCCCAAATTACTTTCGCGTCTTAAAGGGTCGGCAAGGCCCGAGTAACGTCACTAGAATAGAATTCAAAGCGCCTATAGGTTGCATTGCTGCGGTGTACTTCGTTTTTGGCGAAATTTATTTCGCCAAATTTCACTTGGCAACCAACTTTTCGCCAAAGTTTCATTTGGCAAACCAATCGTTGGCATAACCTTACTTCGCAACCATTTCATTTCCAAACCCCATACTTGCGAATGATGTAAATTTGCGAAATGAAATTTCGCCCAACTAAAAATATGGGATAAATTCGTGGGATAAATAGTTTGGGAACTGAAAGTTTGTCAAGTAATTTTCGCCGAAACATCAGTAAACCGCATTGCTGCTTAACCCTAGGCGACTCGTACGCTTGATTACCAACGTTGTACGAAATGTTTTTTTACAAAAAAAAGTCATTTTTATCGCCGACTGTACTTTTCTTTCGAGAGTCAAAATGTTCATCGCCACAATTCTAACAAACACAGGTTGCGTTGTTTTGGTTTCCACCTTTTAGTCTAAGATACGTTATATATGGTCGACCTTCACCCATACGTCTGACGGATGAAACTGATATTTTATGAAAGAAAATATGTTCCTGAACATAAATAAATAGGGTTGCCTAATGAAATATGGTCAAGGCTATTTTTAATAAATTTTTGAAAATATTTTTTTTTCTTCAAATTTCACCGATTTGTCTGACGAACGAAATAAGTTCCAATGGAAAGTATACAACTTCTACAACATGAATAAATTAGGTTGCCTATGTTTTTCCGGTCACTATTATGAGGTTGCCGTGTTTAAACAGGTGAGTTAAAATCGATAATTGCACCCATCTGTCTGACGCTTGAATTATATATCAAAATAACGGTAATTTTATTGCCAATACAATGGTATAGGGTTGCCTGCAAAAATCCGGCCACAAATAAGGGTTGCCAGGCTTTTAAAGAAAATAAGAAGGAAAGACTTTCAGCGATAACTCAAAAACGGCTTAACTGATCACGATTGTTTTAACTATTTTCGAATGTGTTTATTAATCACTATTTTTGTGGTTTTTTTCATAATTTTTGGATCAATGGTTCAAAAGTTAGAAGGAAAAACCCTTTTTTTTCTTTCTAAATAATTATTTCCGAAATGAATTACTTTATAAAATGCATCAACAAATCAGCCACATCGCTGTCAATGCGGCGCCATGGTAGACATACTGGGCCACCATGGCCTCTCATGTGTCCGGAGCGCTGGAAGAATGTCCCGCCACGCCAGTATTAACGATGTCATCCGTCGGGCCCTTGTCAGTGCGAAAGTGCCGGCAGTCCTCGAGCCCAGCGGGTTGGCCAGGGACGACGGCAAAAGGCCTGACGGAATGACGCTGGTGCCTTGGAGCATGGGTCGGCCGCTAGTTTGAGATGCTACTTGCGTTGATACCCTGGCACCGTCCCATGTTCTAAGCACCAGCGCCACCGCTGGCGTTGCGGCATCCTCGGCCGAAAGCCTCAAGCGCCGCAAATATGCCGTCCTAGGAAGTAGCTACATATTTGCGGCGTTTGGCGTTGAAACCTTGGGGCCATGGGGACCAAGTGCGCGTCGGCTGTATAAAGATTTGGCGACGCGCCTAATAGAGGCCTCGGGCGACCAGAGGGCTGGCCACTATTTCGCACAGCGTGTTAGTATCGCTATACAGCGTGGAAATACGGCCAGCCTTCTAGGCACCTTGCCCATTGACGGCGATTTAGGCCAAATTTTTTACCTATAGGTAAAGTCTTATTATGTTTGTTTTTGTTAATTGTTTTTGAAATAAAATACCCTTTATCAAAAAATGTTGTTCAAAAAGCCCTATTTATTTTGAAAGACCTATCCAACGACACCCCACACCATAGGGTTGAAACGATAAAAAAATTGTCGCATAAATTTTGTTTCTTTCAAAGCGATTATTTCCGAAAATATTCACTTTATCAAAAAATGTTTTTTTTTTAACCCCTGTTTATTTTAAAAGACTTATCCAACGACATCCGACATCATAGGGTTGAAACGAAACAAAAAATCCTTACATACATTTTGTTTCTTTCGAGGCGATTATTTCCGAAAATATTCACTTTATCAACAATTGATTTATGAAAACCTGTATTCATTTTAAAAGATCTATCCAACAATATCCAGCACTATAGGTTTCAAATAAAAAAAAATCCTTACATACATTTTGATTCTTTCGAAGGGATTATTTCCGAAAATATTCACTTTATCTAAAATTGATTATTGAAGTCCCCTATTCATTTATAAAGACCTATCCAGCAATATCCGGCACTATAGTTGAAACGAATTTTTTTTTTTACATATATTTTGTTCTTTTAGAAGCGATTATTTCCTAAAATATTCACTTTATCCCTATGGTGTGGGATGTCGTTGGATAGGTATTTTAAAATAAATAGGGGTTTTGAACAAAAATTTTTTGACAAAGTTACTATTTTCGAAAATAATCGCTCTAGCTCTAGGAACAAAATATATGTAAAAAAAATTTTTCGTTTCAACCCTATGGTGTGGAGTGTCGTTGGATAGGTCTTTCAAAATAAATAGGGCTCTTTGAACAACATTTTTTGATAAAGTGAATCATTTCGGAAATAATTATTTAGAAAAAAAAGGGTTTTTCCTTCTAACTTTTGAACCATTGATCCAAAAATTATGAAAAAAAACCACAAAAATAGTGATTAATAAACACGTTCGAAAATACTTAAAACAATCGTGATTAGTTAAGCCGTTTTTGAGTTATCGCTAAAAGTCTTTCCATCTTATTTTCTTTAAAAGCCTGGCAACCCTTATTTGTGACCGGATTTTTGCAGGCAACCCTATACCATTGTATTCGCAATAAAATTACCATTATTTTGATATATAATTCAAGCGTCAGACAGATGGGTGCAATTATCGATTTTAACTCACCTGTTTAAACACGGCAACCTCATAATAGTGACCGGAAAAACATAGGCAACCTAATTTATTCATGTTATAGAAGTTGTATACTTTCCATTGGAACTTATTCCGTCAGACAAATCGGTGAAATTTGAAGAAAAAAAATTATTTTCAAAAATTTATTAAAAATAGCCTTGACCATATTTGTTTAGGCAACCCTATTTATTTATGCTCAGAAACATATTTTCTTTCATAAAATATAAGTTTCATCCGTCAGACGTATGGGTGAAGGTCGACCATATATAACGTATCTCCTACTATTTGCTTTCCATGTTTCCATCATCAGATCAGCTCGATGGTACCATAATATTAAGTTCACTCACGTAATGGAAAGTTAGGTAGTCTAATTTAGCTTACAAAATTTAGATTACCTACAAAAATGCAGACAACAGAAACTTAAAAAAAGCTTGTAAAAAGGATGACCTACCCCGTCGCAGCGCTGTGGTTTCGTTCGCGCAAAGAAAGCGCATGATGGCGCGCGCGCCGCCGATCTGCTGGTGCACAAGTTTCTGTCCATCCGTCGGCAGGCAGCGGCGTATCCAAGCGTCCATGCAGCTCATCCCCATGTTGAACACCCTGTATACAAGATGATTTTATGAAATTCTGTATACAGGATGACTTGACGCGTGGTGGCCAATAGTCCGAAACTGAAATGGTGCATTTTACCCGAGTTAAACACTACTTTTCCTTTCGAATACGAGGAAAGTAAAATTACATGTATATTTAAAAAATCACGGGTAAGTATAAACTTCAGTAAGTACCTAGTTTTGGAAGTACTTTCAATTAACAATTTAGGTAAAAATATCGTTATTTATGGAATGGGAAGTAAATTATCAGAATGAAAATTGTACAACAAATCCATTTAAACCAAAAATTTTAATTGCTTGTAAAAAAAAGAAAAAAAAAACGTACCTTAGTACTTAGAAAGTACAGTGTTCTAGAGCAGAAACGTATCACTTTCAGAGCATGAAAAATGAAAAGCATTACGTTATTCCATAGGGAAATCAATTCTCAAAAAGGCTCTAGAGCGATATTTGTCAAAGCCGTTAAACGTTATGGAGAGCTCCCTTAATGAAAACAATTTGTAAGGGATACTGGAGAATGCGAGTTAATCAGCACGTTCGCATTCCTTTAAGGAAATGCGTGTAAATAAACCTGAAAAACATTTATCTGCTTAATTAACGTTTACTGTGAAACATTAGCTGTTTTAAAATATTAGGTAACAGGCCCAGGGCTGGGAAAAGAAGTACAAAATACAACCGAAATAAATACAAAATGTTAAAGGAAGAGACACTATTTCAGTCAACAGCAGATAAGTAACTATGAGACCCCTGCACTTGCGTCTCCTGCCGACGTATTATGGATGGTTTTATCCACGTGATAAAATAACTGTCACTTTTTAACACCGCGGGATAGAAAGTGACAGACACCGTTTAAACACGCTGTCACGTAGACAATGACCATCATATCCGTACTGAGCCTCGACGTATAGTCGCTGTTGATGTTGGTTTTGTGGTGCTGTTGCGCCGAGCAGCAGCATTCAATTTTTTTTCAATAAATATTATACTTTTCCAAAAAAAAACTGAAATTATTACGAAAATGTCACTGAAAAATCGCTTAAATCCAAATATCATTTTTTTTTGTTTTTTTTTTCCAGCATGTACCTACATTTTGTATTTGAATTAATTTTATATTAGAGATATCTCATTCAAAACACGACCATGATATTCCGTAAATGTTCAACTCTCTCAGTAAATTTCAGTTTTCCTGATTCCCTGCGCCTAGTTCCGGGTCAGACGGATATTCGATTTGTTTTACAATTTCAGTTATTATGTTTTTTATTTATCTATAGGTAAGCTTCAATCTGTAAACATATTCTAGTAAATAAACGATTTGTATATTAAATGCATTTAAACCAAGTTAATCGTTAATACAGTTGTGGAAGTATAACAATTCTTACGTAACTATAGTATATTATAACTTCACAACCTCTAAGAAGTAGCGAAACCCAGAACAAGGTCCTCAAAAGCTCAATATCAGCCCGGCCGTGATCGTGATACAAACTTTCTCGTAACATGTGTGTTATACGAGTCATGCGAGGGTTGTGTGCCATGTAGTCAACCGTTACATAATCTCTAAATACAGGCTGAGGCTGAACCGATATTCCGGTCACATTTGCATTAACAATTGTCCGTTTGTTAAATGAATGCGACAGTTCTGCTGGCTATGAAGCCAGGTGGACTATTCAGGCTTTCGTATTGGGTATAGCCCCCAAGTATCAACCTAGATTTTATGAATTTACAAGTATGTGGGTGCTTTCGACACAATTTGTATCTAGTCCATCCAACCGATTTACAATGGGTTATATTATAAAAGAGCTATTTATTTTTTAATTATTACATTACTGTTGACAGATTTAACCAAAACGACATGGGTTTTGCAAGACGAATATACCTGGCATACCTACTGCCAAACTTGTTGTTACTCTAATTAGAAAAACCACTGCTAGAGCTAGATCAAGAAAAGCCTGCAACGATTTTGATAGCACACGCAGTGCAAGTATTATTTTAAAAGTCAAACTTCTATGAAATTATGATGTATAAATAACACTTGCACTGCGTATATGCTATCAAAATCGTCGCAGACTTATCTTGGTCTAACTGTACCTATCCCATTACTATCCAATTACCTTGTTGCCTAAAGGTGACGTTTTCGTGACATTCTATCACTCATTTTATCAAGGAAATTGACATATACCGCGGCGGCAACAACGACTACACAACAGTAATGCAGCTGCAGCTGACATCTGAACGTCACCATTAGTGCCTTCAATGTACTTTTCATTCAACTAAATTTCGCAACACACTTAGTCAAGTATTCTTCAACAAACTTATTAGCATTGTAAAGCAAACAAAGCTGGAAATATTTTATAACTCGAAATTAGTCATCCTGTACTTTAAAAACCGCAGGTTAACCCAAAATGTCAACGGCCATTATCGAAGCATGAAAATTATTGCGTGTATTCAATGTGAGCATCAAACTGCCTCAGGGGTCCTGCTCATGATAAATATTCCATTCTGTATTTTGTAATGGTTCGGCAATTAACATTTTATTCACATTTTAAATATCTCTCTCTTCCTTCCTTGCCGTAACCGGCAGTGGCGACCCCGTCAACAATTCTTATCCGGATTATGAAATGCCCTAATGTCGCTCGCAAAACCAAACTTTGTCTTGAAGATGCGGTTACACGATGCGCAATGGAGTTGTCCGGTCGAGTTGCGGGTGTGGTCGCGTCTTGCGGATATATGATATATGACGCTTAGCACTAGGTCTTCCAGACGCTGCTGCTCAAATTGATCTACTTTCTTATGGACACTAGAACGCCATTCCGATCTTTGTAATGCAATGTCCTCCCAGCAGTCAGTCGGTATACCGCAAGCGACGAGGTGGCGTTTGAGAACATCTTTATGTCGCAGGTGAAACACGCGTGGTTCGGTATCGACTTGTATCGTTTTATCGACAACTATGGCCAAACGTCAAGCGGTCGATTCCTGCGTCGCCCGCGTCTGCTCAGTGCGGCTTTGAGGTAACTTTCTTGAAATCTTGAGGCATAAACTAATCTCAACCCGCACTGTGTGAAAATAATATATACCCAGTGCGTTCTAGGCTTATTTAGACCTCAAACATTTTTTTCTGTACCAACGAGTCCGGGTTTGAAAATCATAAAGAAATATACATTTGTCTTTATCATACGCCTTGTAAGTAAACGGCGACAGCTCCCGCACGAGAGAGATAACACGAACTTTTAGCCCCACACCAACGTATAGTCGCGCTTGAGGCGGTTCTGCCTCAACCCGCAGTGAACGTGTTAAATTTAAATATACCTACAGATACTATTCTCTTTACAAGATACTTACCGGCAATGCGTGTCTAGTTCCTCTTTCGTCTTCGGCAAGCCAACGGGGGTCTTCGGGATCTTCTCTACACATATATTAAGCTCGCTGGGGTCGCAGTTGTCCGGTTCTCCCAGCGTCGCGCCTTCTCCACCTGATGAAGCAAAACTTTAACTTACAACAGTCAGCAGTTCCACTTCATCTGAATGCAAATGCATGGTTTGGTGAAAAATACATAAATATTTCCATCAATACCCAATCGCCCATATGTATTTTAAATGCATATATATAGCGATTACAATATTTCATGAATTAATTAATAAATATTTATTACCATAATTTAAAAGCAGATAATTATCCTTTAATGTTGTTGACATAAATCGCTTTAATATACGGTTCACTCAAGGCCTCAATTAACCTGTTATAACAATTTATTGTATTAGTTCACCTTACCTATCAACTTAAAAAATCGGCCAAGAGCATGTCGGGCCATGCTCAGTGAAGGGTTCCTTAGTTACCATTCTGCCAGAATAGGCTCAACGGGGGATATTAGTAAGTATCATAGATTTAATAAGGATTTAATGCTTAGTCCGTACATCGCTAGTGAAGCCATTTCAAGTGCGACGTCACGTCGCACTCGTGTCATCGTATTCGAACGGCCCTCGCAGTACTCAAGGTCAAATCGGTTTGTGTACACCTCCCGTTTAAATATCAAAAACACAGGAAAGATGATTGTTTGTGCAGTGAATGGGTGTCACAATGCATCAAAAACTAGTCTCCATGATAGAAACCAATCGCCTGATATTACATTTCACGCGTAAGTATTGAGTTCAATGTGATATTTTTACGTAATCGTAAATACAAAAATACAAATTTTCGTCAGCCGCCATTTCTTATAAATGTGGCCAGTGTAGTGAATATTTTTTTCTCCAAATGGGACATGAATTTACATTTTAAAATGAATGGAAGTTCCTCGTATAATAGAAAATTATATGTTTTAATTTATTAGATTATTTTAAACCGGGTCACTCACGTATTATTAAGTCGAATAGCTCGATATGTTTCGGTCCAATTTACGAGGACCGTCTTCACGGAGACACGACACGTCTTCACTGGTCGACTGTTTTAATTTATTTAATCGTATGGCTTTTAATAACCTGGTCGCATATACCTATATAATAATTAATTGCTTATTGAGTAGGTACTATAATTTAACATCTAGCTTCTTCACCCATCGGGCTGCGTTCACATCAGGGCAGAGCAGGTCCCCAGGGTAACATATGTTTTAACATTTTTCATTATTTTATTTCAAATCAATGTTTTTTTTATCAAATAAGATTAATTATTTATTTAACTTTTTTTTCTAATTTTTATTTTGTGTAATGTTCGTTTTAGATTAAAATTTCGGAAAATTTCAGTTTAATGCCTACATTCCGAAAATTGTTTTTATTATTTTATGCACATTTGTTAAATAATAAAATAGTAAAAACGTATCAGATATTTTTTTTAAACCTTATTTCACAAAGTACAGAAATGCAATAAATCACTAAAAGAAAACTAAAAGCCTTTTTCTACAAAATCAAATCGTTGATAGACGTTGTTAAAATTCCCCTACTTTAAGGGAAATATATACTGGCAACATATTTTTGTATATTATGTGTGTGTGTAGCTGAGCGTAAAACACGAGCGTTCCACGCACACATCAATCGTGTTTCGGCTTCACTTTTGGCCTTTTGGCCTTTTGGCCGATTAGCCGTATAGGGACTATCTGTAGTTTAAGGTGTATCATGTACATTACAAGCATAAGGGCCTGTTTCACTATGTCCAAGTAAAGTTCTGAATAAGCTACTTGCCACTTATCTGACGGATAAAGTCATCGTTTGCGTTTCACAATCTCCAAATAAGCTTTATCTGCTGGATAAAGTGCTTTTTTTGCAAGAAATTTTATTTGGAAGTTAATTTATTTGTTAATTAGCTATCCAATACTTTACTTGGACATTGTGAAACAGGCCCTAAGTAAATAAGTTATAACAATATTATTCAAATCTGTTTTGAAATTAGATTACACAAATCACTGTCAGAAATATAATAAAACTGTCATCCTTCGGTTCAGCGCTATGATTTGTTTACTCTCTTCGTGTAAAAAATTGAAATTTGTAGATTACTCGGGGCACATTTTGCCCTCGCCTAACCTAACAATAGTTATTTACGATACAAGTGCGGAAAAGAGGAAATTCGAAATGAGTAGCGATAAATTAAAACACGACCGTAGGGAGTGTTTTAAATCGACACGAGTTGCGAATTACCTATTCGCACGTGTATCGTACAACGTTTTACAGTACATATGGCCCTTTAAACTTTCGACATATGCACGAAAAGTGCTCTTTTACGCACTAGTGCGAGAAAGTAGCACCATATGTACTGTAAACTATTTTTTCATCACACTTGCTCGTAAACGGTGTTATAGTATGCCAATTATGCCATCATACTGAGATGGAATGAGCTAACGTATGCAGAGTGAAATCTTGACAAAGCTTTGAACATGTAAAAAATAAACTAAAATTATATCAAACTGCCTATTTAATGTCTATGTATCTGTCAATTAATCCGGTAAGATTCTTTCTCTTGAAATTGTGGTCAATCTATTAGAAGAACACCATCGCGAAACTGTATGTAATTTCTCCAGTACTACTTATTTCCCTATGGCCGAAAGCGAAGATAGTGGAACATTTTGTAGAAGCGGGTTAGAGCTGAAAGTTTGTTCATAATATTTTTGCATCCTTTTTCTTTAAAAAAACCTACCGCTAGAAAGTCTGGTTCAGGGAAACACTCCAGCATCAACCAGTTTCCTGGGAGAGATCGATTGAAGAGAATGACGGCCCGCTGACTCCGCCGAGTCACAAAATCTGACAGAGGTCAGAGATTATTCAAATGTGGCAGTAAAACTGCGCGGCAGCCCCAACAGCATTCTGGGCGTGTTCATGGAGCGCGAAAATGGCCCCATGCTCAACCGTTGGCAGGGGCTGCATGCACTCGCCGTCTAGTCTTTAGTTTTAGTTTTTATGCGGTACTAACACTAGTAATAAGATTGTAATGTTTGCTAACCATGTATGTATGGACCTTTTAGTCTGAAATAAATGTTTTTTTTTTTAATTTTATTTTTTAAAACTGTTTAAAATTATCTTGAAAATATGGGCATCGGCAAACATTCAATAAAAGTTAAGGTCACCGTCACCAAAAAAAAAAGTTTGGGAACGTCATCATACCGACAAAAATGTACAAAAACAGCTGTTTTTGCGTAATGGGATTTACGGGGGGACTTTTTTTATTTTTCTTTATTCTATATTAAAATCTTACATTAAATCAGACAGAAAAGTGCCGTGAAACCCAATCGGGTTTGTATCGACACTGCATTCGTGGATACATTTAACATTTAAACATTGTTGTGGTACATAGAAAAAACAAAAATTATATAAAGTTAAAAATGAGATTACTAAAATCATATGTCACTTAAAATGGAAATTTATGGCAAGGTAACTATCATTTTGAGAACACCAATGGTCCAACGGACGAGAATGTGAAATATGTCGAGCATACGAAGTTTCCTAAACAGGTTTTCCTAAGGAAGATAAAATTGTAACTAAAAAAAATGCCAACATTTGTGTTTTCGACACCGATGGCTTTAAAGTACCACAACTTCCGTTAAAAATCTCGCATTTGAGTAAACTTTATCTTGCATTTAACGTTATTACGTTAGATTCCGGATGCCCGAAATGTTGTAATCGAATTAAAAAGTAAAATTAGTACATATTTAAAACATACACCCGGGTCGATTTTAAAACGTGACAACACTAGGGCTATAAATTTAAAATAATTTTTATGCCGATTGTTCCTGTGAGCTACTAAAACGATTAGAACTATGCATTAAAAAAAACTGAATGAGACAAAATAAGGGTTTTTAACACACTGTGGACCGGCCGTCAGTCTGTGTGTTGCAGATGTAACCAACTTTACTGGGATATTATAAATCTGGTGTGTTGTTATTATTTGAATATAATATGCATAATATAATAAAAGGAATAAATTGTTGATTGTACTGCCTAGCTTTAGAATTAAGCTTTATTGAAGATTATTTTTCATTTACTTGTTGTTTTCGATCATGTAGACTTGCGTTTTATATCCCCTGCCTACCTTAACGCCTTGATTTAAGAGGCAATGTAAGCCTTTACGAGTACGTACCTACTGCCTGTACAGGTAAAGTACCGTCAACCATTTTTTGTGGACCGGATAATTTGGAAACTTATCTCTCGCATTAAGTAAACGTTATTTCCCGACCGCATAAGCGTTATTTGCTCATAAATAGCTCGGTGGCGTGCAAAATGATGATTAGGGTACAGCGATATCATCTATCAAATGACCACGTTTACGGCGGTATCAGTTATGACAAAAGCTCTGAAACGTTTTTAGGAGTTTACCGGAGTATGAAAAAATATGGGGAGTAAAATCAAACGTTACGTTACGTTACGTTACGTTACGTTACGTTACGTTATGTTACGTTACGTTACGTTATGTTTCGTGCGCATCCCCTAGCAACGGCTGTAGAAACACTTTATTTATTTTATGTCAACAACAACTGTTAATTTTTCGGAGTTTTCATCTTACATTTTGTATTGTATTTTATAATCTTTTGAAAGAGTAAACTCCAGTCGTGCATCGGAGTTGATCGTGCACACAGTTTTTTTATCTAAGTCAAACAGTTTTCCCTAGTCATTTTTAAACGGTAAAACTAAAAACACACTGTCCCATCGTAACACATGAAGTTTCTACCTATTTTTTTCGACTACAATACAGGCATTCATAATATTAGAACGTCATGATCAACATGATTTAAGTAAGTATAAATATGTTGTCCACAAAAATATGTTTACTTCATTTTAAATGGATTTATTCATTATTTAAACATCTGCACCGGTCCCAATAAAATAAGAAATTTTTAAAACACACGTCGCACACATTTAATTTTCACGTCACACGCATGTTTGTTTCTTGCAGACGTAAAAATTGCTTAGTAAGAAATTCCTTTAAAATAAAATAAATATTTCATAAAAGGTTTTTGTTTATTTATTTTAACACTAAACTTAAGTGGTTACTCCTCTATCAGGCTACCCTAGTTAACAAAAAGAGAGGACCCTACTTAAACCTTTGTTGCGTGTCGTACAAAGATCGTACCGCCATTTTGGCGGCAATGCCAGCCGTAAATTCTAACCGCTGATAGGGTTTCATGTCTCGAAACGAAAAGAAATCAAGAAACCTAACGTCCTGCGGTCTGTCAAGAATATTTTTAATGTTTTTTTCCTGCATTAACGTTATATTGAAATGCCTTGAATAAAATAGGTACATGATGTACCTACAATTGGACGTAGTTACGCGAAAACGTTCCAACCCACAGCGACCCCATTTTGAGATAAACGCAATTTTGTGTTTTAGCGGTACACTTTTTCCCTGTAATTATTTCAGGCAAATACTATTGGTTTTACTGTGGAATGCCAAACTGGTTATTGGATGATATGCATATTTTTTGTAAATACATAATACAAGGGGCATATAAATAGGTAAAACGAGTTTGAAACGTTTTTGCTAAATTTAATTTTGTATGAACCTTGTTAAATAGCAATTATGCATAAACGTTCCAAAACGAATTTAATATTTTATAAATATATATCTAAAATAAATTTAATATGTAAAATAATAAATAACAATGAGGAACATACAAAAACAACAAAAAAAAATTGAAAATGTATTACAAAAAAAAATAGGATGTGATCTTTTGAGCTTAGAACCTATGCCAAAAATTAGCTGATATGGTGCCAAAAGTTATCAAAAACTTATATTAAACATTCAATCATCATCGTATTCTATGATCTCGAAGTCCGGAGCTCCACCAAACCCATCAACATCATCAGTAGCTTCTTCAGAACTTTGAAGCGTTCTATAAAATTGAAGGCAATCCTCAGGTATGTAGTGGTACATGGATTGTAAGTCCACTAATTTCGCTGAAGCAATCGGTTTGCCATTAGGCCAAAATAAACAAAAATCAGATTCTTTTATGTATTGCAGTTCTCGCTTTATTCTTTTATCAATTTTCAACTCATTGGTCGACAACGAAGGTGTCGCAAAAGGCACGGTTGGCTGTGCATAGAGGGGTGCTGGTGCCTACACTTATGTATGGTAGCGAAAGTTGGGTATGGCAGAAGAGGCATCAGAGCCAAGTGAATGCAGTGGAAATGAGAGCGTTGAGAAGTGTGTGTGGTGTGAGATTACAAGATAAAATTAGGAACAGTGTGATAAGGGAAAAGTGTGGACTGAGCGAAGATGTAGTGACAAAAATTGAAAAAGGTATGTTGAGATGGTTTGGACACGTGGAAAGAATGAGTGAAAGAAGGCTAACAAAGAGAGTGTATAAGGGAGAGGTAGAAACGGGAGTTGGAAGGGGCAGACCTCGGCGGACTTTCTCTGATCAGATCGGGGAAATCCTGAAGAAAGGCCAGGTCAAGAGCACCCTAAACCGGCGAGCGTGTATGAGGAATGTTATGAAAGTGAAGGAAGCGAAAGAGGTATGTCAGGATCGTAGCAAGTGGAAATCCGTGGTCTCTGCCTACCCCTCCGGGAAATAGGCTTGATTATATGTATGTATGTATGTATGTATGTATGTATTTATGTATGAAATCGTCTTCCATCGTAGACCGCATAAAAATAGAAAACATTTTATCTTTATCCAACTTAATTTCTTTTGTATGTAGCCAACTAACTTTAGATGAGTCTGTAAACCTCTTCCTATTGATAATCTTCTTTTCCAGTTTAGTTGAACTAAAAAAATCAGTCTTTGTCATTTTGTAAACTTGAAGAGGTTTAACTTTTTTACAGGTTTTAATAATATTGATGTTATGAAGAAGCTACTGATGATGTTGATGGGTTTGGTGGAGTTCCGGACTTCGAGATCATAGAATACGATGATGATTGAATGTTTAATATAAGTTTCTGATAACTTTTGGAACCATATAAGCTTATTTTTGGCATAGGTTCTAAGCTCAAAAGATCATGTCCTATTTTTTTGTAATACATTTTCAATTTTTTTTTTTTGTTTTTGTATGTTCCTCATTGTTATTTATTATTTTACATATTAAATTTATTTTAGATATGTTTATAAAATAATACACTTAAATTCGTTTTGGAACGTTTATGCATAATTGCTATTTAACAAGGTTCATACAAAATTAAATTTAGCAAAAACGTTTCAAACTCGTTTTACCTATTTAGTTGTCAGTTCAGGTTTTATCAGATAGTAGCTTGGACTCCGAGGAATTCGTCCATCAAATCGAATATATTTTCTCGACCTCACGGTAGCGAGTTTTTGCTACGCGGGCGAGTGTTTTCTCTTTCAAATACACTTGCTGTTACCTAGCGTGAACAGTCAGCGAGCAACGTCAAGGAGCCATTTGTGGCATTAAGTCCGCCATTTGAATATTGTATATATTTTGTGCAATAAAGTTTTAAAAACAACCTCAACATGTGACGCGTTCTCGTTGAGCCATTGGAACATTTAGAACTAGTGTGAGGAGTTGAGGACACACATCGAAATGTCTGGTTACGTCCATGTTTTGGTCGAGATATTTACTGTGGATATTGAATTTAATTGAATTGTTTTGAATACATTTATTTCAGATTTACATCCATATTTTGTTAGTATAACTTAAGAACTAATGTTAAATTTGTACATAATACTACAACTATATATACAATTATACATAACCTATTTTATAAATTTACGAAAACCTATAACTTGGCGAATCCAATGCGCCAGTATAGGATTCTCAATCCTCTCTATAATGACCTCCAGAATGCCGTTGGTACTGCCCCTAAGCCTGCCCATCACCGAGACGATTTTCTTTCGCATAACCGCGTGAAAATCCTGTGTATGGGCCTCGGCGAACATGAGCGATGCACTGCACCATGTGGGCAGCCCCAACAACATTCTGAGTGCATTATTATATTGCACGCGCAGGGCATTAAAGGCTTTTTTCGTATACTTTACCCACAGGCTGCTTGTGTAAAATGATTGATTGAAAGCTTTGAAAAGCACAATTTTAACCTCTCTTGAGCATCAAGCAAACCTGCGGGCGAGCATGTAGCATATACTTTTTGAATTAATTAATAGATTTTCATGAAACCAAAACTAATATATACCAAACAATCAGGATAATTATTTTATGTCTAGTTCCTTATTTTTTATTTATTTATTGTGTACCTCCTTAGAATAATTACTACCTAACTAACCTATTTCATCATATTTTATTCTGACTAAATACGATTTCCTGCAACGCGTTGGCATAATTATATTTGGTTTCGACTTAGGCACGTGCAGTGAGATGAGATGTTGCATGGAGAAATTATGAATGAATTCATTGATAAAGGCGCCATGCACTTTTACGGCGTACATACAAATAAATACAACGATTCAAATCTAATAACAATTTTATGTGTCTGTTAAGTGTTCGAGAATTTACTACTTAAGAATCAAGTAACTACTTAATTCAACCCAACCCACATAATCCTTATCCTAAAATACTCGAGGTTTGGTTTAACGTTGCTTGAGCGTGCGTAGAGGCTTATTTGAACTTTAAAAATCTCAACTTGATATGCTATTGATATTACTCGTATTTCGTCGTATTGTTGCACGCAAGAGCAAGTGGTTCCATTCGGGGAACAAGCGATGCTAGTGTGATTTTTTTTGATAAATCTCATTGCTCACGTTCCCTCATTAGTCGCAACTGAAATCAACTCTGTCACTCATTGAGGCCATCTTGAAGAGCACTCAAGAGAACATGCACTTGACATCAGACCTATATCTAAATGATATCGTTCTTTTAACATTAACGCAATCATTTTGCTGGGACGCAGGGGCGAATGAGAGCAAAATTACATATTTTAGATAGGTTTTGCTTTGATGTCAAGTGTAAGTTTAAATTGGTTTCATTGTAACAAATAGATTGGCAGTGAGATCGACCGTCTCCCGCTGTCGCTACGCTGCAGCAATAACGCCAGCCGCGCTCTTAATTTAGGTAACCGTATAATTATATGAAATCAGGTTAAGATTATTTAAGTACGAAACGTCCTTCGATACATTTTCTATTCATTATTACATCCAAGAATAGACCCACCGGGTAAACACTAACGAAGTCGTACCTTCTAATCTACGGCTTCGCAGTAGAGGGTCTCACGGGCCAATTGGAACGTGCGCTGACATCAAACTCGGGCGTCTCGCTCGCACTAATACTTGGGCTGACAAGTCTGAGCGAAACGAACGCGCGAATGGCAGCTAACTGATGTGATTCCAATATCGGTTTGATGTCAGTGCACGTTCGAATTGGCCTTTCAGGCTCTGCGGGCGTTCACGGGCCATAGAACTCAGCTCGTTATATAATAGTTTACGACGTAGTTAGCTGATGTAGGCCGGCCATGTAGTTTATCTCCATATACACAGGCAGTATATGAAAAGACTTATCTCACTAAAGCTGCTCCAAAACATAATACACTATTTTGTATAAGGTTTCGCCCTTGATACGTTACAATGTCAACGGGGATGTCTTACAAATAAATACATCTCAACAAAAACTAATTTAATGAGTTTTTCGGAACTTAAATGTACGGAATATCATTTGATATTTACCACTCGCTTTTCCGTGAACAAAAACATCGTGTGGAATATCTGCGAAGAAATTCAAAAGGTGTATGTTAAGTCCCCAATCCGTATTGGGCTAGCGTGGGGACTATAGCCCAAGCCCTCTCGCGCATGAGAGGAGGACTGTGCCCAGCAGTGGGACGTATATAGGCTGAATTATTATTATTATTGCCATTTACAAAATCACTCCGCTTTAGCAGTTACCCCATTGCACCGTGTGCCTAACTAGTGACCTAAATTACTTTTTATTAGGTACTAGCTTTTGCCCGCGACTTCGTCTGCGTGGAGTTAGTAATTTGGGTAGCTTATTTTTTCCAATCTGCTTTTTATCGATTCCCCATACAAACTTCCAACCCCCCCTTAAAGGATGACTTCTGGGATAAAAACTACCCTATGTCCTAGCTTTCTCGAGACTTAAACTATCTCTATACCAAATTTCAATTAAATCGGTTCTGCGGTTTAAGGTTGAAGAGGTAACAGACAGACAGATAGACACACTTTCGTATGGATATGGATTAGTATGGATAGTATGGATATGTACCTACGAGCAGGTGTAACTATTCTATTCGTCATTGGGCAACAGTTGGTCTGTGGTTGTTTGTTGGTGGATTTCAATATTTACAGAACGTGCTATTGTAGAGAACGACAGTAACGAGGTCGCTTTCCGTCATAGATCTAGCATTACATAGATCAGCTACGCGTGCGCCCGTGAGGGACGGAACATACGCAATGCGACAATATGATTGATCGATTAGATTTGTTGCCCACCATAAACCATACAAATTTACGGTGGGGAATAAAAAAAAATGTGAGACTGTGACAATAACAGCGCTTTCTCTGCTACTCCTACTGAAAGATACATAAGACTATCCCGTTCGGTCATTTCCCCCCACCCCTCATGACCGATCCAGTTATACTAGATTCATGCTTTCCGTCAACGAATAAACAAAGTGATGTTTTAGGGATGACTCTCGTTACTACTTTCACAAACCTTATTGAGTCCGGGGCCGGGGTATCAAATCAAACAATCTGGCCAACCAAAGAGTTCCTTTTTAGGGTTCCGTACCAAAAAGGTACAATAGGAACTCTTATGGTGCGACCACAGAATAAGTAATAGTATTATCATACAGAACGGCCACGCACCGCCCCGCCCCGACTCGAATTAAAAAAATAGAATGGCTTCTAAACAAAATATAATGTAGCTGAAACATACGAGTATATCTTAAGGTACATTTTTTGTGATTAAGTGAGAAGTAACAATTTTTAGCATTATTTTTTGAGAAGTAACAACCAAACCAGATAAACAAACGAAGAAAACACTGTAAATCTCTTTCCCTGGTCTTAAGACTGGCTTTTAAAATAATACGACCTTTCTTTGCCGCTATTCTTTACCTCTATTGTTCTGGTTTTTTAAAACGAGCTAACCATTTGGATGCTTCATAGGCATAATAACGAGGCATTATGACGCTCTGTCCTGAAAACGACGTAAAACGGGAGCAACGATGATTCTGCTTTTGAGTAGGTATCGATAAAATTCATGAAATAAAACTATGAAAACGGATTATATCGCGTATATTGAATTTATAATACATCCCGACGTTTCGAACTCTTTACAGCGTTCGTGGTCAACGGGTGACTGAGGAAAAATTACAAAATGCAAAAATACCCACATACTAAAATAATGAACAATCATAGACTACAAACTTTAAGGCTGGTTGTACATGCAAAATCGGTTCATAAGGCTAGTTATACACTATAATTATTTGTTGCCGGTCCCATATTGGGATACCCTCCTACAATTTAGGAGGGAATTAAATCTTCTCGGGTCCGTGGTGTAGGGTTGGAGCCGGCATAGTTTATTTTTATCGCGTATATATATATATCTTTACTTGAAAAATAATTATAGTGTATAACTAGCCTTATGAACCGATTTTGCATGTACAACCAGCCTTAAAGTTTGTAGTCTATGATTGTTCATTATTTTAGTATGTGGGTATTTTTGCATTTTGTAATTTTTCCTCAGTCACCCGTTGACCACGAACGCTGTAAAGAGTTCGAAACGTCGGGATGTATTATAAATTCAATATACGCGATATAATCCGTTTTCATAGTTTTATTTCATGAGTAACTATCGCGGTAACCGAAGACAATATTATCGATAAAATTGGTTGGTGATCAAATTTTATCACCAGCTCGAACAAGCCTATTTTCTTCACTCCCTGGAGTGACGAAAGTGCGACTTTCCTCACTACAGGGAGTGAAACAAAGTAGCTTTTTAATTTAGGGGAGGCCATGAACTGCCACTTCATACTTCTATTACAAATTCATTTTTTTTTTGTTTCTCTGTCTTATTCTGTGTAATTCAAAATACAATTTAACCTTTAATATGTTCTCACTACTGAGGTGAAAAGTTATATGTGGTACACGAGAGCAAAGTTGTTCTACATCTCGTGACTCAACTTACTCGCTTCGCTCGTGATTCAATTATAGAATCTTTCGCTTACTCGGGACTCAAAATCAGCACTCGCACGAAAAACCAACTTTCCTCTCTTGTTGCACAAATAACTATAAAACAATAGTTAAATGACATTTGCCTAGCAACGGGCACAGTGTAGCACATGTCAGTTCAATGACATTGCACTTCAGCGGTGTCAGCATGGTTGCATTTTTATCACCTATCACTATGCCTGTCACTTTCGCACTTACATACTTGTTAGAACGTGACAGGCATGGTGACAGGCGATAAAAATGCTACCGTGCTAAGCCCGCAGACTATTGAATAATAGCTTAATAAGTCAACCATTTAAGGTTGACTTATTATTCTTCAATATATTATATTTAAGTATTCTTTTTTATGAACACTAACTGAATGTGGTGTGATTGACATGTTTTAACCTAGAGTTTGTCGTTAAATTTAGATACGATTAAAAATTAATTGTGTGGTTTAGAAAAACACGATGCGTGAAACTTTTTTTTTATTGTTGGCATTTAACTGATATTTAAAGGTTGTAAAGAGTGGCATGAAAATAACAAAAACGTTATAGTAAAGACTTTATTGGTTCCATTTGTTATACAAAGGTAGTAACATTAGTAACTAATAGGGCTCCCGGTATCCGTGTTACACGCCGATACGAATACCCGTGTTCTTAAGCCCGGCGGTACTAAGAACCCGGTTTACACGGAACCGCCGGGATTCGAAAACGTTTCGAAGGAACGTTCCCAAGAAACGTATCTCAGACACGTATCTCCGTTTACACGGGTACTTAAGACCGTTCCGAACGGGTCTGAATACTCCGAACCAGTTTGAGCCAATGTACAATGGTAACAAGGTCCACTATTATTATGTTGACTTCAGATGAATTCGTTTGTCGTACGATTTTTAAAGTGAAGCTTTTATTCTATCGCCCCAATTTATTAAGTTAAGATTAAAACCGCGATTTTAATACCGTAAATCGAATTAATTTCCGATTTTTTTTAGTTAAATGCCTACAATCCGAAAAAAGTTTCACTTGCATCGTGGTTTCATAAAACCGCACAATTACTTTTTTTTATTGTTTTTAACCGTATTGATAAAACATAGGTACTTTAATAGTAGGTATACATAATTTTTATTTTAAACTATTTATATCATTTAATAAAACCGATTGCTTCTAAGCTAATTACAAAAATTTGATATCGATCATAGTTTTTTTTTTATAATTACATAATGGTATAGTATTTTCGTTAATAATAGGTGTGCAGACAGAATACAATATTAATTAAAAATAACAGTTTAATTATTTCGTGGTTATTTTTATCTCGGATCTATTACTGCTTTGCGAAAACAACAAACCTGCCAACGGCGCAAAAAAGTTATTAGTAGGTACACAAAAGCGGGATTATCGAGTAATTTTACCCAAGAACCATAAAAACCCATACTACCTTGGATAACTTGCGATAATATTGCTAATTACATTAAGATAGATCTTTAAATTGGTAATCATTCATAATTCACTTTGGTCACTTTCGCACTAGCGTTTAGGTAATAAACTTAAATGCGCACGTTGCCGACCGGTGGTCCATCCATCCATTGTTTTCCAATATCCTTTTGTTTGTCATCGTCGAAAACATGTAGGTTCCCAAACTATTATCACAAGTGTCACTGCCAATTACAAGCTTTATGTCGTTGTAGTAGTAGTAGTAGTAGTAAATCACTTTATTGTACAAAACAAAAATTGATAACATGAAATTCATATAAATTTAGGTACAAAGGCGAGCTTATCCCTATAAGGGATTTCTTCCAGCTAACCTTAGAGTAAATGAGTGGAAAATTCGAATTAGATAGATAGACAAACTTACAGAACGTACAATAATATTTAAGAAGGAAAACTACAATATTAACGTCTACGAATAACTAAAATACATCAATTGCATTATGCAATAAAATAAATATGTACTAGCATACATAAATATATAGTACTAAATAAATATTAAATAAATATATATATATATATAATATATAAATAATATATATATAATCGTCGTCGTCGTCGTTGTAATAAGGTCAAAACATCTGCACAAGAAAATGTTTTTAATTGTTTTGTAGCTGCACCGCACTAAAAAGCGTTTTACTGTGGTAAGAGGTACCTAAAGTAAAAACAATTAGAATTTATTGAGAAGGTACAATTTTATCAAGTTGATTTAAAGTGTTTATTAATAACTATACCGACCCGCCCCGGCTTCGCATGGAGAGTCAAGCATAATAAAATACATTCTGTAATAAGTATTCACTTCGGAAGCCTAATAATATTAAGAGTTCAATGTCCATTTATCTGTCACCACCCACTAGGCTGTATCTCATGAACCGTAATAGCTAGACAGTTGAAATTTTTACAGATGTATTTGTACGGAACCTTCGGTGGGCGAGTCCGACTCGCACTTGTCCGGTTTTTTTTTAGAAGTTAATAATGGGTTAATTATTCTTAAAATATAGACAGACAGCCATGGCGCACTTTTTTGTAGACCAATGAAAAAGAGACAAGTCCACCATACATTGACATCAAATAGATTGGGCAGCGTTTTCGATTAAGCCAGCGTGATTTTTTCTAACTTCATTAGCAAACATCGTCATATTTCTACCAATTTAAACAAAACCTTAACAAAATATACACATAAACATTCCCAAAGAAAAACTTCATTCATAGGTGAGGTCTGGTTATCGCAAACATACAGACAGACATACGGATCCGGCGGGGGACTTTGTTTTATAAGGTTTACCTACATTATGTGACAAGAAATACAATTTCATATCATGTTCTTAAATTAAACTTAAAATAAAGAAGCAAGTTAAAATTGTATTTTTTTATAAATACTTAATGCCAATTTCGAACATTAGTTTGACTTCCTGCCTACATACTGAACTCGATGGTTCTAATATTTTTTTTAAATAGGTACTAGCAGGTTTTTATATTATATTGCTAACCCGCAACGTAAAAAAAAGTAGCTATTTAAAGTGCTATATAAAATACTATACTTTGATAAGAAGCGTGAATACTCTTAATACCTATTGCAAGCAAAAACTACATGCTCAAGAAAGGAGTTTCTAAACCGTTTATTGAATTTCGACTCTATGACCCACGGAACAAGGTTAAATATGACAGAAACTCGTCATGAATCTTTTGTCTATTCATTTGTAACTGGCGTTCGTTCCTTCGCTACTATCGTCAAGGACGTGTCCGGCGCCACGGATAAATAAGATACGTATCTTCGAATACCCGTTTATCCGTGTACACGGGTCTTAACTACACGTTTCTTAATTAAACGTGTGGAACGGGCCAGAAAACCGTTTACGTATTATTCGGAAACGGGTATTCGAAACGTGTAAACGAAACACGGATTCGACCGCGAGCCCTAGGTTACTATTAAATATAGCCACGATCTGCGGAAATAATTCGTGTAGTTTTGAATATTGGTATAGTTATATCTTGTGGTGTACAGATGAACATACTAAATGTCCTCGGGGGTGGGTGTTGTGCTGAGGGTGTAGGGGGGACTAAGCTTGCTTATTCTAAATTTGAGTTATGATGAACAACTACGAAAAAACGACGTTTTCTTATGTCGTCTATTTTTCATCTCTTTGTTAACTTAAACATCCTGTAGCTCCTAAAGACCTAATTTGTAGAAAGTTTTATGTACAATCTTTTGTCCGAAGTAATTATAATGCTTATTCGAACAAATATTCAAGACTAGCTGTTGCCCGCGACTTCGTACGCGTGGATTTGTATGTTTGTGGTTATATATTCTACATGAGCATAATACATCATGCACATACACTCACACACTACACTCACTCACTACATTATGCAGCAAAATATATCAGTAGGGACGGTTAATCATTTGTTAAAAATTATACAACGCATGAAATTTGTCTTTCACAAACTACGAAGTTTCAAGACCCTAACTGAAAAAAATTGTTCCCGATATAATCCCTCTCGACCTTCTAAGAAGACTTACAAGTCCACTATTTAAAAAAAAAAATTGCTCCCGAAACTATTAATACCAACTTTTCAAAAACGGTGTAAGTAATTAGTTTTCGTCTATTTTAATATAATGCCCTTTTTACCAAGTTTCAAGTTCCTAGGTTAAAAGAAAATTTGTACCACATATAAACTTACATCCCCTTTCCCTTTTTAACACTTTTAGGGGTTGAATTTTAAAGAACGTTGAAATAACTGTTTTGGAATCTTATACAATGCCTTTCTAAGAAGTTTCAAAGCATTTGTAATAGATTCACTTTCAACCCCTTTTTAACCCTTTTAGGGGATGAATATTTATAAACGCTGAAATTACTTTTCTTGTATTCTAATAATATGCCTTTATACAAAGATTCAAGTCCCACACTCACAAAAATATTTGATCTCCATACAAACTTTCAACCCCTTTTTCACCACCTTGGGGGGTGAATTTTTAAAAACGCTGGACTGAGTTTTCTTGTTTTTTTTTTTATTATAATTAAAAAACATTTATATTATAAACTTTCAACCCCTTTTTCACCACCTTAGGGGATGAATTTTGAAAGACCCCTTCTTAGTGGATACTAACGTCATAAAAGCTACCTATTGTAAAAAAAATCAGCTCTCTAGGTTCAACGGTTTGGGCTGGGCGTTGATTTAAGTGAGTCAGTCAGTCAGTCAGTTAGTCAGGACTTTTACGTTTATATATATAGATAAACGTAAAAGTCCTGACTGACTGACTGACTCACTTAAATCAACGCCCAGCCCAAACCGTTTTAAGTGAGTCAGTCAGTCAGTCAGTTAGTCAGGACTTTTACGTTTATATATATAGATAAACGTAAAAGTCCTGACTGACTGACTGACTCACTTAAATCAACGCCCAGCCCAAACCGTTGAACCTAGAGAGCTGATTTTTTTTACAATAGGTAGCTTTTATGACGTTAGTATCCACTAAGAAGGGGTTTTTCAAAATTCATCCCCTAAGGTGGTGAAATAGGGGTTGAAAGTTTGTATGGAGATCATAAATTTTTTTGAGTGCAGGACTTGAAACTTCGTATAAAGGCATATTATTAAAATACTAGAAAATTAATTTCAGCGTTTTGGAAAATTCATCCCCTAAGGTGGTGAAAAAGGGGTTGAAAATTTGTATGTAGATCAACATTTTTATCAAAGCGGGACTTAAAACTTTGTATATGGGCATATTATTAGAATACAGGAAAAGTAATTTCAGCGTTTTTAAAAATTCATCCCCTAAAAGGGTTAAAAAGGGGGTTGAAAGTTTGAATGGAAATCAAACATTTTATTGAGTGCGGGACTTGAATCTTTGTATAAAGGTATATTGTTAGAATAGAAGAAAAGTAATTTCAGCGATTTTAAAAAATCATCCCGTAAAGTGGTTAAAAAGGGGTTTAAAATTTGTAGTCCTAATTTTATTTTAAGCTAGATACTTTAAACTTCGTAGAAAGATATTAAATTAAAAGGGAAGAAAACTTATTTCAGCATTTTTGAAAATTCATCCCCCAAGGTGGTAAAAAAGAGCTTGAAAGTTTGTATGGAAATCAAATCTTTTTTTGAGTAATGGACTTCAGTCTTTGTATAAAGGCATATTATTAGAATACAAGAATAGTAATTTAAGCGTTTTTAAATATTCATCCCCTAAAAGGGTTAAAAAGGGGTTGAAAGTTTTAATCCATTACAAATGCTTTGAAACTTCTTAGAAAGGCATTGTATAATATTACAAAAAAAAGTTATTTAACGTTCTTAATAATTCAACCCCTAAGGGGGTTAAAAAGTGGGTGTAAGTTTATATGTAGTACAAGTTTACGTTAAGTTAGGAACATGAAACTTGGTAAAAGGGCATTATATTAAATTAAAATAGACGAAAACTGATTGCACCGTGTTTGAAAAGTTTGTATTAATAAAGTTTGCATCGGGAGTAAACATTTTTTTTTAAATTTGGACTTGAAAATCTAAGTGTTGAGAGGGATTATATCGAAAACAATTCTTTCAGTTAGGGGCTTAAAACTTCGTACGTTGTGAAAGACAAATTTCATGCGTTGTTGTAACAAATGATTAACCATCCCTAATACTGATATCTTTTGCTGCATAATGTTCTATGCTCATGTAAAATATTTAACCACCAACATACAAATCCACGCGTACGAAGTCGCGGGAAACAGCTAGTATACATATATGAGCAAAAATCTGAAAAAGGTACCTTCAACAACCCCCCCTCCCCCCCCCCCCCCTATAACTACACCACAAGGTATAACTATACTAATTTTCAAAACTACACGAATTATTTCCGCAGATTTTAATTTTCTTGGGTTAATAAGAGCAAGTCATATCTGACGATTATTTTGACGTTCCCTTCCCCCGCAATAATTGGCAGACTTTTTTGTACTTACAGCAAATTACAGACGTTATATCCTCCTAGGATACCATAATTAAAAAAATACAGCGAATTTAAGTTTTTATTACGAAACTTGTTTTTGCTGGTTGTTTTATAAGCTGGAGCTATATAAACGAATTACAGGCATAGAATAGATATACCTCATGTCTTTGTATGTGGCAAGTTTCATTACTATCCAACACTTAGTTTCACGTAGTTTTAAAATGAGAACGAAACTCCGTTTGTATGGGAAGGTGAATTTATTTAATTAGCATACTTAATGTAAATTCTACCGTTCTATTATTTTCAAAGAAAGCCCTTACCCGGAACAACGCTTTAAAGTTAGTTTTTTTAGCTATTCATATTAGATTGGAATTTGAGTTTTCACTGTGGAAGCAGAAAATTTAATATCCGGTCCGATTTCTTTCTTTCTTTGAGTTCGTGTTTTTATTCGTGCAGAAAGTACAGAACTCTGAAAGAAGGGATAATGGTTGACTGTGACTCCGGCTGTTATTACTACTACTGGTAAATTCAGAAATGTACAAAGTACAATATAGTATCATATTGATTTTCTATATATAGAGCAGAGGTCGCATAAGTTTTTCGATATATGTACGTACATTATACTGAGCAACTTTTACTATGAGACCAACCCCGAAATCGCGGTAAAAAATTTGGCTGTTTCATACATTTTGGCTGGTCCATTTTCTATAGGAGGGTGAATTTGTATGGGAGGGCAACGGGAATGCAATTTTTTTAGCCACCGTGTATATAATTGTAATTATTAATATTATTATTGATTGATATTGCAATCGAATTCTTTGTTTGTGAATACGGCCTCCGTTTTACGAATGTCGCCCAGATAAAAGGGTTGGCGGGTAATAGGCAGTAACGGAAAGGCGAAACAACAAATTTAATTGACATTTTTATGCTTTATGTCTTGTTTTATGTCCGATACCTTATTTTATTCAATTTCAGGGATAACATTTTTCTTTTTTAAGAGTACTCAAAGGGAAAACTGAATCTTATTAGGTACTAAGTGTCCGCTGTCGTTTTGTCTGAGAGTCCGTCTGTCAACGAGATGTTATGAACCGGAATAAGTAGGACAGGTAAAATTTTCACAATATGTGTTTCTTTCTATAATTATATGTGGCGTGGCATGGAAATGCCTAAAGCGTCCTTCACAGAAGAACATCACATATTTGATAAGTACGTACCTATTTATTTTGGTCTCATCATCATCATCATGTCAGCCGATAGACGTCCACTGCTGAACATAGGCCTCCCCCAAGGCTCGCCACTCCGACCGATCCTGTGCCGCTCGCATCCACCGAATTCCCGCGACCTTCACCAGGTCGTCGCTCCATCTCGTTGGAGGCCTACCAGCAGTTCGCCTTCCGGTACGCGGACGCCACTCCAGAACCTTCTGGCCCCAACGGCCATCAGTTCTGCGAGCAATGTGCCCCGTCCACTGCCACTTAAAGTTTGCAATTCTGCGAGATATGTCGGTGACCCTAGTTCTACTGCGGATATCATCATTTCTGACTCTATCACGCAGAGAAACCCCGAGCATAGCTCTCTCCATTGCCCTTTACGTGACCTTGAGCCTTCTTATGAGGCCCATCGTTAGCGCCCACGTCTCAGATCCGTATGTCATCACTGGCAACACACACTGGTCAAAGACTTTTGACTTAAGACACTGCGGCAATTTGGACGAAAAGATACTGTGGAGCTTCCCGAACGCTGCCCAACCGAGTCGGATTCGACGAGTGACCTCTTTCTCGAAGTTGGACCTACCTAACTGGACTGTTTGTCCTAGGTATACATAATCGTCAACAACTTCGAGCGCAGAGCCTCCGATTAATCCGGGAGTTGGCACAACATGGACGTTATGAACCGGAATAAGTAGGACAGGTAAATTTTTTACAATGTGTGTTTCTTTCTATAGCTATATGTGGCCTGGCATGGAAATGCCTAAAGCGTCCTTCACAGAAGAACATAGAACATCACATATTTGATAAGTACGTACCTATTTATTTTGGTCTGGAGAACAATTATAATTTTATTATAATTATATGCCCTGTATGTCTGTGCCTTATACGAATAGTTTTTTTTTGTTTTTGTAGGTATTTATATAGATATGTAAATTTATTTCGCATGTTAGTATGTAAGGAAATTATTAAAGTTTTTGTACGCCATCAGGCAGGGTATAGTGCTACAAATATTTATTTACCGCCACTGTAATCAGTTTGACATATACTCGCAAATAAAACACTTTGAACTTTGTTGTATCTCTAATTGTTTTTTACAAATAGTTTTTGTTTTTAAAAACATCACTTACAACGGACATTGCCGGTTTGCCCAGTCCCTTGTGTCCTATGAGACGGACATTGCCAAAATAGCGTACACTTAGATTATCATCAAAATTAACAAAATATCAAAATATATACAATAGTGCGCATTTTTTTGCGATTCATCTGCTATTTTACCTCCTTGATACAATGTTTTTCTATGTATATACAATGTGTCCACTTATGTCCAGTGTTCCCTAATATTAAGTGATTGGTTGGTTACTTGATGTATATTTTATTTTGCCATTATATATTTCCATTTTTCCTTATAATTTATAATAACAGAGATTTTAACATTTCTTTTTGATATATAAGATTTAATTTGTTCAACATTCCGATGGTTTATTATAAAGCATACCTAAAACGACTACTAGAAGCAAAAACTAACTTTGATTTCTTGTTCCACAATAAACTGGTGTAATTGCCGTCACTAGACGAGATAAGACGGTTTATATGTTTGAAAAGTGGACATAATATCTAGAAGAGCTAGTTCTCCCCGATCATGGCCGTTGTCCAGCCATAATACAATAAAAAAATATATATTTTGACAATAATGTAATGTAGCTGTTATTTGGATGTCACGGGAATGTCCTTTTTAAGTGACATCTACATTTAATCTAATAATGAGAATTAACTACCAACTTATTGTAAACATTAACTACGTAAAATATTAAATAAAATTAAAAAATACAATATTTTTCGTTTAATAACCAAACAGTTTTACAATGTGCAGGTTGGTGTCTCTTTTTAAGTATCGAGATACTTTTGTCAAGAGACACCGCTCTTCCATTAATATGTAGCTTTATTCGTACAAGGGGAATTTATATATAAGTAAAAAATATGTAGTAAAATCTTACAGTCAAAAAGCTTCAAAAGTTATTCTAGATAACCTGAAAGTTAGAATAGTTTGAAGAATGCAGGAACAATTTTAATGTACGAACCATCCTTACAGGTAATTTATATTAAAGAATTAACCTAAATAAGTTGTGTGTGTGTGTGTGTATGTGTGTGTGTGTGTATGTGTGTGTGTGTGTGTGTGTGTGTGTGTGTGTGTACAATCGTGTTTACTGTGTTTATGCCTACAAGTCATTTCCTGATAAAATATTTTCAATATCTATATAGCATTTTCCGTTTAGCCAATTATTATTATTTTGATTTTGCATTATTTATATGTTGAGGAGTAAATATAAATTTGATTGTGTATATGATTATATAGTTTTGTAGACTGAAACACGTAGTCTCCTAGCGTACACAGAATTGACTTCTGGAGTCGGAATCACGCTGCGCTTTCTTCTTCTTTTTGCCACAGTGCCAGGTTTGTATACTTTAGTTTTGTGTCTTTTCAGGGTCGCATAGGACATACAATTTCCTGACAGTCAATCATACAGGTCTTTTCTAGGAAATCTGAATGGTTTCGAGTACAAGTAAAATGATTTTTAACATAACCAGTAAAAAAAGTATATATGATGGAAAGGTTTACGAAAACATACATATATTTACAACGAGCGAAAATAGCATTGGAATTTAGTTCTCGAAACTCGGTTTAATTCACATCTAAAACACATTTGAGTAAAAGGTGTAGGTATAAGCCACGCGTATTACGAGATTTATGCGAGCGTCTCTAGAAATAATATTGTGGGCATGTTAATAACATGTCCTTTATAACGGACAATCAATCAATTAATCAAACTTTTATTGGTAAAATAGAATCTTATACATAGAACATTACTTACACACACAACCAAACACACACACCCATGGACAAAATCCATTTAAGGGTTAAGAATACAATAGTCGCTATTTTGCCTTTGCAATTAAAATAAAACATTAAGCAAAGGCTATAAATCACTTTGT
Organism: Cydia strobilella; assembly: GCF_947568885.1. Taxonomy (NCBI): domain Eukaryota; kingdom Metazoa; phylum Arthropoda; class Insecta; order Lepidoptera; family Tortricidae; genus Cydia; species Cydia strobilella. The sequence continues at coordinate 12,681,448 of NC_086050.1, forward strand.
ACGAGGTCTCTTTGTTTTAACGGAACTTTACCTAAATAAATATAGATGTGCCTGCGGCTTTGTAGCTACTTAACTAAATACATTTAATATCCTATACTTATGTGAACATGAATACTGTCTCTGCGATTGTAGAATCCAACATGTAGTTTTTATTTTAATGGTTTTTGACGTATTTTGGTGGGTATTAATAGGGGGTGGGTAATAAACACCTATTAATAGGGGGTATTACTGCAATGTTCTGCCACCAGAGTGCAGCACTAGCCTTTTTAGTAAACCATAGAGTAACTTATACATAATGTACCTTTAACAGGTTTTTGACAAGTTTTCAGAGATAATAAAATATGAAAATGGCGTCATCAAGGCGGTTTGTTTACAGAGGATCTACCGGGAAACGCGAATCCGAAATTTAGATATATACCTTTATCGCTCGAATATGCAAGAGTGACAGAGATGTTAGATAACGAAATTTCGATTTTCTTGTTTCGCGATAGACCCTCAAGAGTTTGGAAGAGGCGCCCCCTAAGCAGAGTTACGCGTAATATTCCCTAACGTCTTATTTTCATAGAAATTTGGCATTTATGACTTGTCACAGCATAACAAAGTGGTCTGATTTTAGTATTTTTATACAAAAGACAGTAAGTTTAGCACTAAATAAAAGCAGCGTAAACAAGTCCAGTGAGATTATCCTTTTCAAACAAAGCATTTATTGAATTGCAAATCTCTTTGAAATGTGTTGGCGTTGTCGGAAAAAACCGCTGGGCTCTTCAAATATGATATGCAAGTTTTTATATTTTTTTTTTCATTACATATACGGATTAATCCATTCATTCTTTGACTGACGTTGACGACTGGTCTGGCCTAGAGGGTAGTGACCCTGCCTGTGAAGCCGATGGTCCTGGGTTCGAATCCCGGTAGGGGCATTTATTTGTGTGATGAGCACAGCTATTTGTTCCTGAGTCTTGGGTGTTTTCTACATATGTATTTATGTATGTATTTGTATATATTGTTGTCTGAGTACCCATAACACAAGCCTTCTTGAGCTTATTGTGGGACTTGATTCATAAATTGAGGGAGTCAATCTGTGTAAGAATATCCTATAATATTATTCTCAATATATATTTTTATTTGTTAGTTAGGTTGTTTGTAACATGAATATAAAAGTAAAATACAAAAACACGTACAAAAATAATACAAAAAAACATAAACACATTATAAAAAAACCTAACCTAGTGTCCAAGATTACTGCCTTCTGCATCTGACCCTTGATCCAGCCACCCAGCGAGTCTCTCTAGGTGGTGGTCGAGACTCTTCGCTATGAGACCGTTCGCTGACATGACTATCGGAACATTGATCGTCGAGCCAACATCCCACATGGCGGTTATCTCGTGAGCCAAGTCTAGGTACTTGCTGGACTTGTCCTTCTCGGCTTTCACGAGATGCTCATCATGCGGGATGGTGATGTTGACGAGCACGGCCCGGCGTTGCGATCGATCTATTATCACAATGTCAGGCTTATTGGCTACAATAGTCCTGTCAGTGATGATAGATCGATCCCAATAGAGCGTGGCACGACCATTCTCGAGAACTGGCACAGGAAAATACTTGTAGTACGGTACTTCGCGGTCCACAAGGCCCTATAGAAGAGGAAGTTGCTGGTGAATAATCCTGGCTACGAGATTATGTCTGTGCAAGTACTCGCCGTTAGCAAGATGAGAACAACCGGAAATGATATGCCTGAGTGACTCTCCGGGACGGCGGCATGCCCGATAAATGTCGATCGTACCGTCCTTCCGGATATATTTCCGATAGTTGTTCGTCATCATACCTTCGTCCGCAATTGCACAGGCAAAACCCTCGGTTTCTCCGAAGAGGTCCCCGAATCGTAATTATTATTATTATGTCTGTCATTTACATAATCTCGGGACCAGTGTGGCTACCACCAGTTTGGCACTAAATAAACGCTATCGAGAACGTAACTTACTTTCTATGCATCTTGCTCGTACTCGCATATTAGTGCGAGCGAGATGTATACAAAGTAAATTACGTAGACGTTAGCGTATATGTCAGTTTTGACATTGTCAGTGACTGCTGGTACGGGTACAGGGGGAGGTGACGAAATCGAGCGCTCGATATTCAAGAATCGGCCCCCAGATCGAGTATCCGTGCATCGCTAGTGAAGACAGTACAACTATGATACGAGTATGTATACTCGTAGAGTCATCCTCGTGCGTTATTATATTAATCTAAAGGAGGAGCATGATATTTCTGACACAAAGATGATAACATATTTCAATCAATCAATAATAATTTAATTCGAACAAAAGTCCATAATGTGTTAGAGTAACATACATACTAATACTTAAATCTAGGGTTAGTACAAACTAAACATTAAAACAACATACATACTAATACTTATATCTAGGGTTAGTACAAACCAAACATTAAAACAACATACATACTAATACTTAAATCTAGGGTTAGTACAAACCAAACATTAAAACAACATACATACTAATACTTAAATCTAGGGTTAGTACAAACCAAACATTAAAACAACATACATACTAATACTTAAATCTAGGGTTAGTACAAACATAACATTAAAACAGATTCATACATAATGGGGCATGTAGCTGCACTCAGTGCTTCAGCCACGGCGAGTCCCACTGGCGACCGGAGGGGGGGGGGGGTGATATTTATCAGTCAATAAATATACAATGTAGGTTTTTCTAAAACCAACTACGACGACGGACGACACGTGCACCTATATACTTACTTGCAATAAACACCGCACTGAGCACTATCAGCAACATTTCTGCGAGCACTTTCGACCACTTTTTATATATTTTTTACTTTTATTACTCGTTCAGTTGTGGGACCTGATCAGGATGACAAAGATAGATATTAAAACCTTATAATAATTATATTTTAAACACAATTTACAGTGTTTTTCAAGAATATAAACAATACCTATAGAATTAAACTATTTCATATATGACAAGTTAAAAATAAGTAGTAGAACTACTGTGAAATATGTTTTCTACTATTTTTTTTAAACTCTCACATACATTGAATGGATATAAAACCTCCAAAGAATTTGTAATAGCATTAATTTACGTTTTTTATTCTGCATTTATCAATATTCAAACCGTCATTCATGAACACCTAAGTTATTAATTATTAATTACCAAGTTGCCATTATTTTAGATTGATATTGCCAATAACTGTCAATGAATAAGAATGTTATTGGGCTAAGTGGCCAACTTACAGCCCTTTATTTAATTACAGACACAGCAGAGGCTACGATGGCACTTAGGAATTTCCTCCCACCTCTGGGATACGGGATACCCTTTATGACATAGTTAAGGCCGCACTTATGACTTTGAAACTTTTAACAAGTTATGAAAGTCTTGCTATGACGTCACTAAGGGGAGTTTTAGTCATACACTTTTTTGTTTACGTACTTTTAGTTACTTTTCACGACCGACGATAAGTATCGGCACAGATTGAATGAAGTTTACCGATCGCGCGTCCGCCACGCACCGCTTGTCTCTACAAACTGAAATGCGGAGTCGAGATTCTCCTCTTGATCCCGAAATCCTTTACATACTTTCTGTTCTGTCAGCCGTGATGTAACGAATGAATATACGTGCTGGAGTACACAATACCACAATGTTTTTTATGGTTCAAGACAATGCAAATTTTGTGACACCGCCGCGCCGCCTTCTTTTTAACTGACTTCAAAAAAGGAGGTGGTTATCAATTCGACCGTATTTTTTTATTATTTTTTATTTTCTATGTATGTTACCTCAGAACTCCGTCATTTGTCAATCGATTTGGAAATATATTTTTTTGTTTGAATGTTTATAGTCCCAAGATGGTCCCGTTTTTGTCAAATCCCAGTTCTGATGATGAGATCCGTGAGGAATCTAGGGAACTCCTCAAATCTTTAAGGCATATAGCGATTTCAGTATTTTCATCAACAAACCAAGCATTTTCATCCAAAATAGTGTCATTTGATGAAGTGGAACTGCTGACGATGATCGGAACGAGACTCTTTAACATCTCATATTTAACTTTTGGCGATTTGTCCTCTTCGTTGTTTATTAAGCAAGTAAGTTCTGAAGGAATATTTGTATTATAGGTGTGATCTAGTTCTGATGAGTTCCAACTCCTCAAATCTTGATAGCTGCAGATCCAGACCTTGAACCTTGATATACCAATTGAAAATTAAATATCAGTTCAATCAATCTTTACACAACAACAAACTGTTCGGTCCATCTTGACTTTTCGCAAAAATCACAATTTGGCCTCCATGTTACGAGGTGCTATTAAAATGAGTCAAATATTTCTTCAAACGAAATACCTCTGGGTTGCAGATCACGAGAGACTATGTTTAATGTTTATGATTTTTTCCATGTACAATTTTCTTTTGTTCTAAATAGATTGTATTTTTTTTTACTGTTAGCCAAATTATATTTTAAGGCACATTAACTATAGGGCCAACCCCAAAATTGCGAAAGAATAATTGGCTCTTCTTTAGAATCGTCGACATCTGATAAGCCAAAATATATAAAGAAGCTGTTTTTTTTTCGTGGCGGTCCCATGGTGAAAGTGTGACCTTTAATATTCACCTCGCAAAATATAAATTCTTAAGTACTATACACCCTGTGGTCCCTGAGTAATTGAGTGATGAGTAACCAGAAAAACCGGTCCATGTCAAAACTCAAACTATCAAATAGGATAGTGTTTTACACATTCGTTGACGTTCTTGGCATCTTTACGAGTATAATAAAAGTTTCTGTGTCATATAGACATTCGTAAAATCACGCCTGATTCCCGATGGGGTGATTTGTGAGTCTAACAATTTACCTCGTGGTTTGTTATCGTTCTTTGCCTAAACATTCGTTGCATCTTTTTTATTTTCTTTATTTCATACGAAAGTGCAACACACTAAAGAAACCCAAACAACGACATTAACGGCCAGTGTAACTTCACTAATGTAAAATAGCACTGGTGGGTCATTCTCAAAAAATATGTCTGCGGTCTAATTGCTGTAATCCATACAAAATGATGAAAAGAGATGTGGCAATTAGTCGCAACCGCAGACATATTCTCAGCGAATAACCCTGGTAACCTTGGGTTCTACGAACAGTATGAACACTATGACCTGCATACTGCTACTGAAATCTGACAACTTTTTATACTTGTAATCTCGCCAAGTTTTATAAAGATAAGGAAAACTTTCCTAAAGTTATCGCGGAACAAACTATCAAAAACTAGCAAATTTTGAAATGCGCGGGCATGCAAGTTTCTGACAGTTGTGTTCCAGGTTGAATGTTACAAGGACATCTCTTAGAAGTTAATGCACGTCCGTTTTGGGAAGCTCATTAATCCGTGTTAAGGCCCTTAACTGGGGACGCAAATCGATTAAGGTACTTACTTAAGTAACTCTTAACTTAATTATGCATTAGGTAAAATAAATTTCTTCCTTTGGGATGTGTTTAGGTTTGCATAATGTTTAGGGTTAAATAGGTGGCAATTTTGTTTATCTTAAATACAAATATTTACCGAACCTAATGCGAAAGTCAATCAGAATATGTGATTTTCTAAATGGTTACCAGTAGGCACTACGTGTTAACCTTTTCACCGTCACTGAAGTAATAAAGTGTCATCATTGTCATCAACGCCATGTCAATAATTGCACGTAAACAACCCGTATAACATAATCAAGTCGTGGCGTGTTACAACACAAGAAAATAAATTTCAGTTTTCTAAAAATTCTTTGCTTAGGCGCTATGTGCACCATCCTACTAACCCGGGGGTTAAGCGGTTAAATCTGGAGTTACCATGGTTACTAGTACAATTAGACACTGGGTTCACGATTTAACGGGTTAGGAATGGTCCAAGTGGCCCAAAGAGGGTTAAAAGAGGGGGTTGAAAGTTAGTAACGGGAACGATTTAGTATAGGCACTTGAAATTCGTAGGAAGACAAAATACCTATTATCCTTCTATTAGAAAGTACAAAAAGTGATTTCAGTGCTTTTAAAAATTCATCCCCTAATAGGATTAAACAGCGGCTTTAAGCCACACCAGTACTCGTATCGGGAAATACTAAATCCACGCGAACAAAGTCGGGGCTAGTTTTATTCATACATATACACGCTCTGACTCTTCATCTACTGTAGTTTTTAGTGTAAATTATGCTTTATTGTTATATTATTTAATATTAAAGGTAAATAATATGCATTCGGTAATGGTTGGTAATACCTATTCAACATTCTCGGCATTTTCATAGTTTCGTCTATAAATGAGTTAAAGGAATGAATATAAACAAAGTTCAAGGGCAAGGTTACGCGAGATTAGACGTTAAAAGAAAAGGCAGTCTTACCGTTAAAGATTGATCTGTTCCTGACAATGTCATGAGATAATTATTTACCGATATTGAATAGGGTATAATAATGCCTGTAACTAAACTACGTTTTCACGAAAATGCGCCACTAGAATATCAAATATGATAACTGCTCTCTTAACATTCAATATTTGCATTTAATTATTTTTAGTCAATTATATATGTATAGACATACAAAACACAAGAACTATGTTTGTCAGAACGAGTACCTAATTTTTTCGCTATGGTAGTTTAGGTACCTACTACATATTTAATTTTAATTAACGCTCCCAGAACTAAAAAAATGTCCGATATATATATAGTTACCACTTTTGCAGTTTTAAGTCAATGATAAGGTGAATAGAAGGCAAATATGGGGCCCATAATGTATTAGAAGCTTTGCGATGCATGTCAAAATTCAACGTGGAGTAGCATCCTCGAAACTCAAAATGCTGCGCCGCGTAAATAAATGCAATTATTCCATTCCAAGAACAGCCTCATTTATACGGAGTCAGCTTCCATATTCCTCTCGCGTATCGACTGCAGACAAGCATTATCTCGGGCTTGTATTTGATCGGGGTGAACCAGACAAACATAGTGCTTTACCATATATTTCGTTTAAAAAAGTGGGGAATAAGTAGGACAATAATATTAATATACTGATTTATACAAAACAAAAATGGTTTATTAGAAAACACAATTCCACTCATGAGGGCGCCACTGGACGGTATCGAGTCATCTTAACACCGGCCAGTTCGCTTGTAGCTACTGTTGATAGAAGAAAATCGAAAATACGAAGAAACGAAAAACATTACAAATAAAAACAAAACACAAATAAAACACTGGATTTGGCCGACGATGTGACAGCGTGGCTCCGTTACGTCTCGTTTGGACCAGGATTCGACCGGTTGCCCCGGAACCAGCGAAACACGACACTTAGGCCAGAAGTCCGCGCTTGCAATGGTTTCCTGCAGCGGCCTCGGCACGAGCACCACAAACGAAGTGAAGTAGATACACGTAGTAGTAGTAACGCGACTGCAGCTGGTGCTTCCTCAGCGAGTAGCCAGTCTTCCGGCGTACGTACTGCACTACCTCGAAGTTGCCTGCTCTCGGTATGCTGTAGGAACTAACGTTGTGCATTGTAATCGCCATGTAGTTAATCGCTTTGGGCGAAACCATATAAATGTGTTCTGCGACCGCGTATAGTTTTCACAGCTCTCAGGGTTAGGGTGGACTGGCTCATCTAGCTGTCATTCGCGAGCAGTAGGAAATAATCATGGCCAGATGCAGGCGGCCTAGTTAGGTAAGCCACTAGAACTAACGCTCATACTCGTAAATCATATGGCGGGCAATTTCCGTGTCGACTGTCGCCGCTCGTGTTGTGATCAAACTTTACCTGTTATTACAGCTGTTATGCATGATTAACTACTCAAAGAGCATTTATGCGGTATTTTACTTCATTATGATTATCTTACCTTTTGTAGGGTTCGTCAGTCATCTGACTTTCCATACCAGAATGCTTGTTTTTATTAAAATTAGTTTGATTTCGTCAATTTTATTATCTTCTTCAAATATTAAATGGGGAAAAAAATTCAACAATACAGTTTGGCCAAGGGCTGCTGTTAATGGAATCATCCGGAGTAAAGACAAAGAAAATTATACCTTTTTCTTATGCAGGTTTTTAAGTATTTAATGAATTAATGCATTTAATTTGTCGTTTCCGTACAAAATTGTGAATAGCTATTAGTTATTATGTGACAAACGCAGGATGGGAAATGGTGATGGGTTGTGAGTTAAGGTGACTGTCCAATTGTAACTGCCGCTGCACTGCAGTTGCGACGTTACGCGGTGCCGCACTACTGTAGCAGCACGACTGCGGCTGTTGCGGCGTGCAGTCGCGACAGCGTTCGTTGATGGCTTGTCAATGTCAAGTCATATAATGTCATACGTACAAATAAAATACTAATTTACTTTTGTATTTTTTACGTGAAGAAGCGAGTGACGATAATGCTACATGCTACATGAAAAAGAAGACCAGTTTGCCTTTCTACAATAGTCAGAGTCCGACGAAGGCAGCTACGCAATATTAATAAAAAATCTGATATTTAATGGTGATCCTTTATTCAGATAATATTGCCGATTAAATGAAAAGCAATTCAACATTGAATGAGACTTAATAATTGACGAAATACAATCAAATTACTCAAATAAAATTAATGCAGAGGAAAAATTATTCTTAACATTAAGGTAAGTTCACAATGTGAAATTTTCTTCCCCATCCTCTTGCCTAAATGCGTGACCACCGCACACAGCAATCCGACGGAAACGGGACTCATGGAGTTCGTGATATATACGGGGGGAGTGCGCACTTGATCCACCTGCATCACGTATAGGTACTCGGCCGTCAGAAACGTGCGGCTGGATTTAGAAGTCTGTAATAAACGTCCCCTCAAAACCATGCCAGGTAGGCTCTTTTAGCAGGCCTTTTATTGATTTCTGCAAAGTGATTCGTGGGTTCTGGAGATGACGATGCGACACGTAAGAATAAAATTATCCAATGGTGGGCAGGCAGTCGTTCGGTGTTAGCAAAATATTACAGATTTATCTTTCTAAGTATCAATATTAAGCCAATTTTACTTTCCTTAGGTACCAAACAGTGAAGTATGATGAATAAAATAATTTGTAATTTACACTTCATATTGTCCAGTTGCAGGTGTGAATGGGCGACGGCACTCTATGATATGACCGCACCATCCATATAAAACTTGACGGGCGAGACAAGAAATCCTTTATGAAGAAAGATATTTCCCTCGCCTTGGCCGATAGAAAGAACTTTTAATAAATTAATTTGAATAATAAATGGTTTCCTCGTGTTGGTGTGAAGAATTACGTGTTGCACTGTAACACAGTTTGTTTAACCCTCATGCCTTGAGACCTCCGCAACTGTCAATATTCTAAATTTTAAACCATTCGCTTCTGTCGTGGTTCAATTTTGTATCGTTTCGTATGTTTGGATATCAATATGTTACCATGAGGTATTAAATAACATCTTTGCCCCTTGTAATAAAAATAAATGATTGCTTCTTTTATTTAGCTCAGGAATGGCTTTGCAATGACAAAATGAGAAATTGTCACCATAAACGACATTATATAATATGATATATTACAATACAATTACAGTTGCCAGGAATATTCGGCAACTATTCGGTATTTGGCCACTTTGCCGGATATTCGGTATTCTATTTGCCTCTCTATCGCTCGTGCCCTGTCGAGCTTATAGCTATCCTCGCAAAACTACGAAAAAATAAAAGAACAGTTTATTTAATGAATCTATAAATAATATCGTCGTATTATTTGAATCCCTAAATCAATAATCTCAAAATACGCTAAATTTGTGAAAGCTGATTCCACAAATCTGCCTTAAGTTATATACCTTAGTTTTATTGGATGTATATAATGTACAAATTTCTAGAGAAGGCGGAGAATGTAAAGTTATAGCAAGAATAGTGCCTGGGCGTGGGCATAGATTTAATAATAAACTATACAATTATTTTCTGGATCAACAAGAGTAGAACCTAAATCAACTTCAACTGAATGCTACTAAACAAAGCCCTCAATGTCAACCTTACGTGCAGAACATGTTGAACATATAATGTATACACTTTTTTGGGAAACAGGTTTTTCGTAAATTAATAAAAAAGTAAAAAATAAGACATGTTTTATTTTTCACAACTCTTTATTAACTTTAGTTTTGTCCGCCATGATCGTGATATCAGCAGCTTGAGCCTTGAACTGCAACTTGTAGGTACCTGGAAATTAGAAATTATCTTTTCAGTTTCATGTTGTATTTTGAATATAACTATGTATTTTTGTATGTATATGATTTATTGCTTGCAAGTTACATATATGTATGTCTGTTTGTTGAATTTAACTTCAAATCAGTAAAACGGAGCTAGTAGCGGACAAGCTGTGTTAAACGGTTTGTCTTTAGATATTCTGGCCACATCATCACAGAAAATAAATAGGTAATAGTGACCCGACCACCAAAATGGACTTTTAAATATTCGTAGTAAAATAATATTAATTTTATACTTACATCGACGTGATCCTCACAGCAATATTGTGTGTAACACTTGAAGTATTCCATTCCACATTTACTTCACGACAACACCGTCTTTCACGTAGGTCTTCGCGGACTATAATTTTTGTAAATCATTCCCACAAGTGGAAACAAGGTTTTTGATATATTAAGCAATCAAAATCTACTGTTTAGGTATTAAAAATTATAAATCAAATCGTAAGAAACTAGCGGTTTAACTGAATTTTTTTATTATGACAATTGATGACAATGACATCTTTGACAATTACGTGAGTGACGGATTTATTTATTATGGTTCGATAACTTTTACTATACGATGACATTATTATATTCAGCCTCGCGAGAAGGTCAAAGGTTTGTTGAAATATCTTCAATCCTCGATTATTATATCGCAGCAAATGTCGGAAACTGTTTAAAAACCTAATATCTCGAAATGGTTTTCGAAATAGAACATTAAAAAAAAATTAACAATCCTAATTAGAGATTGGATTTTGCAAGTAGTGAGTGAGAAGTGCGATTTTGTGCACGTTTTCCCCCGCAAAAATGGCAGAACGATTTGTACGGTAAGATATCGCTTGGGCTCCTCCCTTCCGACGTGTCGGAAGCCGGTGTTGCTCGAAGGGTTTGCCAGACTATAGTTAACTTCCGAATTTGACACTCTCTTTTTCGGACCTATCATTCTAGTTTCCTAACTGGCTCTGTGATACTCGTATGGCTCAATATAGATTAGCAAAAAAGTTTACAGTAGTACTACAGTCGCCATCAGATATGTCGGAGCGACCGAGGTGCTAAATATATCTGAACATGCACTCTAGCGCATTGACAATAAATGCGTGTTCAGATATCTGTGAGCTCCTTGGCCGCCCCGATATATCTGCGATATATGGCGACGGTACCATCGGGGTTGTTTATCCGTGGGTGTAATAACTCCTTAGAACGTAGTGGTTATATCCTCTTTGCTTAAAACTACTAATATCTGTGATCCAATACAATTCAGTGCAGGTGACAGATTTGACGTGCGGTCTGCAGCCGCAGTTGCAATAATACACCAAATACGCAAAAATGGCCATGCTACGTGCAGTCGGTCTCGTCATTCATTTTACTATGGAAATTGACAATAACACCGACGTGTCGGAGCAGTAGTGCAGCTGCGGTCGGGAAAACGTTAAAATCACCATATTACGTGCAGTCGATATCGTCATTCATTTTACTATGGAAATTGACAATAACACCGACGCGTTTGGGCCGCCGCAGTAGTGTCGGAGCAGCAGTGCAGCTGCGGTTGGAAACGGACAGTCACCTTTATACACCAAATACGCAAAAATGGCCATGCTACATGCAGTCGGTCTCGTCATTCATTTTACTATGGAAATTGACAATAACACCGACGTGTCGGAGCAGTAGTGCAGCTGCGGTCGGGAAAACGTTAAAATCACCATATTACGTGCAGTCGATATCGTCATTCATTTTACTATGGAAATTGACAATAACACCGACGCGTTTGGGCCGCCGCAGTAGTGTCGGAGCAGCAGTGCAGCTGCGGTTGGAAACGGACAGTCACCTTTAGGTAGTGAATTGATTTATAGAACTGTTACTAGGGTATTCTCCTACTAGTCAAAACAGTTCCTTTTTTGGAACTGTCAAAACGATTTGCTAATATGGAATTTTTATGAAACATTACACAATGACGTGCAGTCAACTCACTTACTTTTTATAGTTGAATCCGATTGATTAAATAGAAATTGTGTTTAACGCAGCGTACTACGTAGGCGAACAACACGCGAACGCGAAGCGATGCGGCGCGGGGTGAATCAATCCTTTGATGCCTATAGAAGTCTCCTACGTTGGCGATCTCGACAAACGCGAACGCCGGCGCCGCTTCGCTTCGCATTCGAGAGTTGTTCGCTTACGTAAGACGCAGCGTAAAAATAACTGCTATCTATGATTTTCTCATAATTATCTAGTGCTTTATTTCATGAATGGTTTGAAATAATTTATTTTAAATACAGTGTAATTAATTAATTAATTAATTGAAAATATTTAGTATAATTTAGTTTTAGTTTTAGACTTAGGTAGATTAATTACTAGCGCACGCAACTCTGTAAACTGGATCTTGCTTATTTTATTTTACTTTTCTGTCCATAATCTTGTGTAGAAATGGCATCTCACCTCCCTAGCAATAAATTGTAACTAAATCTTCTAATCCTTCTGTGCACACATGCTTAGAGTTATAGTCTAGATCTGAACTGTATGCTAATATTGTATTAATTTCTGAAATTGTCTGTAACTTGTTTTGTGAGCCAAATAAATAAAATAAAAATAAAAAATTACCCTATTGGGGTATAAAAATAGAGCTTATAAACTACTACGGACTGATGTTCCATTATATATAACTATTTCTCATTCGTTTTTCTAATAATTATAGTTTATAAAGCCCATTTAACGTTTACTCCTAATATCTACAAGAGTTCAGCTATCTTCTGACCCCGTTTTCTGGAATTTATCTTATAGGTAAGTTCATTTTAGTAATTAAAGTTCAGGCCTTTGAAGTCATTCTGTAAATGGAGTTTCCTATTCTTTATGATCGTCAAAACACATTTTCTTATTAATTATTTAATATTACCAAGTGTATATACGTTTTAACAGTAGGTTACATATTATACATTCTCCTCTTCGCTTCATCAGTAAAGCTTTATAAATCCCTGGTGGTTTTTAAACAAACCATCCACAAAAAGTCATAACTTGCAAATTACGACATACATTTTATTGTCAGAGAAAGCGAGCTGGAAAATAAATGGCGTGCGGTGGCATCTGCAATGCAGCGCCTAATGTACAGAGCGCGAACTGAAAATATTCCCCTAATAGGATAAAACAATTCGGATATGCAGTTGCTTGGAATGTCTTATGTTTGCACAATATTAGCGTGTTCTGGAACGTTAAATATAACAACATTTTAATTAATGTCATTACCGGGTCTAACGCGATTAAATTTCATTATTTTACCTTTTTTCTGACGTTTCAGCTAGGTTGCACCCGCTGTGGTCACGGAACAACACCACAACAACAACAACAACAACACACAACAACAACATTTTGATTTTAATAGCAGTGTGTTCTAGCGCTCACTATGGTGATAGGTATAATGGTGTTTCGTCTTTTTGAAATCGTTCCTAGGGGGTTCAATTTATAAATGTATAGGGTGACAGTTCAGTATAGTATGAAAAAAATAGTTCCAGTGAAATTCCTCAACATGGTGCGTGATCATATATTCCTGGTCAGGCTTTAACAAGAATGAAAGACAACAAGTGGACAAAGACAGTGACAACATGGCCGGATCCAGCGGGAAAAGGAAGGCAAGGAAAACCACTAGAAAGGTGGTCAGATGAAAATGATAAAATTATTAAAATAGCAGGAAAACTATGGATGGAAAAAGGCAAAATAAGAGATAAATGGAAGGAGTTGGAGGAGGCCTATACTCGAAAGAGGTCCTTAATATCAAAGACATAATTTATATATCAAATTGACAATAAAAAATCAAATTATATTCCAATCAAATTAAGTGACGATTAAATGACGTAATGTTAAATATTTAGAGTGTATTTTATATGTAAATTATTTATGAATAAAAATAAAATAAAAATGTAAATGCATGCATCCTTCGGCTGGTGACAGGTTTTTTTTTGAAATTCTTGTGCCAGCCTAGAATTACACTGAAGAGTCGCTTATCGACAGCCTTTATGTCTTTTATTATCTAAGTAAGTACTTAGAGTTAGACCCAGAAAAGTCTGCAAATTTTGACAGTACCCGCAGTGCCAGTGTTATTCCAGTCCATATAGTACATATGATACTTAGAAAATAAAAGTAGTCTTTGTATGGTGGAATGCTCCACTATCGGTCCATGTGGACGTTTAAAATGTAGTGACATATATGTAGTTATAATAGTACGTACCTGCTTAGATAGGTAAGTACCTACCTTTCACGTAAAGGAACATGAATCTTTCTAAAATGTTGTTATGAGTAATTTAGAAGCTATCACAATATCAAAGAAGAGATAATGAACATTACCGCAATTAGCTATAAATACAACATGAGTCTGTTAACATTGCAGAGTCTCATTATGAGAGTGATTTGATTAATCAAACAAAGCAAATTTCATGCAAATAGCTTTATAATACCTCTCTACACCGCAAAACGTTTCATACGTTTACAAGTAGGTGGTAGTGCTATTTAATGTTATGTGTTAACAAAGGCGCGATGTGCATTACTTTTATGTCATGCTCTCTGGCAACCCCACATTGCGTTTAGGCACTTTATATTATATGAGGACACAATTACACAATTGGTACAACTTAGTACACAATTAGCCTCATGCATGAAGTTTATATTTGAACGAAATATGTTTTATTCGGATGTTTGTTACCGTTATATCATGTTACAAATGCATTTCCGTTTTTAAATTACCATTTAATTACTTAAAATTATAAATAAAAAGTACAATAATTTGCCCGCGAAAAGCTAGTGAGCGAAACGCTCGAAACGCCACGTGACGTCACGCGTTCGACAGATTAGTGTTATTAGTAGCAAACGTCAGTTGGGCCGCCCAACGTGTGACGTCATCACGCTCTGTCGAATTCGCGCCAAAAATTATGAGCGTTTCAACTGCTCAAAAATTTTCAACATTTTAAATATTTTTTAATAAAATAATGTTAAGGTTTACAAAAGTATTTTTATCATTTCCGGTGTTCCAACGATATAAATTATGAATCCAAAAATAAAAATAAATTCATGCATGGAGCTAATTGGTACTTAACTTGTACTTAAAAAAAATTACCCCCTTTGTTTGGGAGTGAACGCCAAATGAAGTTGTGGTTGCTGTAAAACATCTCACCACCCCTACCTAATTCCAGCATATATATATAAACTTCTTCAGCAAACGAGAAGTTTTAAAAAATATTTTATTTTCTTTATTTAGGATTACCAACAGATAATCTTACATGCTCTTAAATCTATATAACAATCATGACTGATGCTTATCTAATTATAGGTAACCACAACTTATATAAGTGTCTTGTACCTGTGAACAATGGTAAACATGCAGTAAACTTATGGCTATATGAAATTAGTACATTACATTAACTAAAATATTTCCTATAAATTTAAGAATTTTTAAGAAACTATGACTAACTAACTACTTTGGGATATCCAGAAATTAGTACTCACGATTTTATTCTCAATTAAGTAGGTAAACTTTGTTTAGTTTAATACCTGGTAGTTGCCAGGAAACTTGCAAATAAAACCAACTCTCGATACTGATTTCATTTGGCTTTCACTAACAAATAAAAAGAGGTAGGTACCATTTTTTTCAAGGACCTAAGTACTAATTGTGTACTAAATCCTCGTATAATAAAAAAATTCCAAAACGCCATGTGGGTCACCAGAGAGGTATATGACGTATTGCTTTATTATTACGCGTGATATCACGTAATCTCACTCGCATGTATTGGAGGGAGAGGGACACCTTGGGATTCTTATAACAAAGTAAGTAGTATTAAACGACGTTATAAGCGCCTTTTTTGTGATATACTAAAATTGTATAGCAATAGCATTATAAGTTATTCGGAGTACTGTTCGGATTCAGACTGCACCAGCGTTACTGCTGCAGTGATGTGGTGCGACATGCTGCCGACTACATGGCTGCCGCAAATGTAAAAATTAACGTTGACACCCTAATGTTCGACATTTGCAGCAGCAATGCAGCAAAGTCGCGCCACAATACTGCAGCAGTAATGCCGGTGAAGTCTAAATCCCAACAGAACCTAGATAACTAGATAATAAACTTATGAAATTATCATAGATTACTATAAATCATTTTGAACAATTCGTAAGTCTACTTTGGGTTCGGAGAACAGCTGCAATGTTTAGCATAATCTTAAAATGTTAAACATCACAAACTTAAGTTTAAGTAACAATAATAAAACAAACGAGTACAAAACAGTACAGACGAGGAGAGTGAAACAACCTAACTTTTCTTGCTAGAATATTGCTAAGGTAAGGAAACGGTCTTGGAAGGCTTCCATACTTCATTTCATATAAATATTAAATATATATATAATGTAGAGTCCTCCAAGAAAAGTAGATAAACAACAAGCAATTAAAAATTCAAAACAAGGGTGCAGTTTAAAAGCGAACTGAAAAAAAAACCGGCCAAGTGCGAGTCGGACTCGCGCACCGAGGGTTCCGTACTTTTTAGTATTTGTTGTTATAGCGGCAACAGAAATACATCATCTGTGAAAATTTCCATTGTCTAGCTATCACGGTTCATGAGATACAGCCTGGTGACAGACAGACAGACGGACAGACGGACAGCGGAGTCTTAGTAATAGGGTCCCGTTTTTACCCTTTGGGTACGGAACCCTAAAATATCAATATTTTTAGATAGGTAAATATTTAAGGTAAACTTAACGTAACGAATTTAAATAATAACATACTCGTAAGTACGTTGAAATACGTGCGATAGAAATTGGGTGTATTGACCACTCGTTTTCAATTCTATTAGTAGAATTTAAATGCCTAGTAGGGGCCACACGAAATTGAGCGCTCGAAAGTCAAGAATCGCCCCCCTGTATGTATATTTTATTTTGATTGTAGCCGTAGAACATACATTCTTTATTTTAGGAGTCGTGTAATAAATGAAGGGAAGATATTCAGTTATGACAATTATATTAAACAGACCAAATTATGATAATTATACGTAACTTGTTTAATATACAACTGAGATAATTAAATTTCGGTTCTCTTGTTGTTAAATCGGGATCTTTACATACCGGTCAAAAACATAGAAACAAGCCACTTTGATTCAGCTCCTTTCAAAAGGCCTTAATTTGTGCTCATTTTCCGGTTTATTCAATTCAATTCAATTCAATTATTTATTTCAGGCAAATGCCCATATAATTTGTTAGTAATACAATTAAATTAATCTTAATATGCTAATGTTAGTAAACACACATTAAATTATAAATAAAAATATATATCACATTTAACTATTTACATAATGAAGACTGCCACATTCCAAACACTACTGCTGCAGTACATGTTATGTGTTGCTATTAAATTTTACAAGAAAAAATACAAACAAAACTAATTCTTTTTTTTTGTAAAAATAACATAATGTCTTAATATTCGTGAAATGGCAAACTTGACATGTTTCACCCTGCCAATACAAGGGCAGATGTAATAAGAGGTAAAACAATGAAATTTAATCGCATTAGAGTTTAGACCCGTTAGGGCCACTTGCACCATCTAGTGGGATTGTTAACCGGGGTTAACCGGTTAAACCGGGAGTTACCATGGTTACCAGTACAATTTGACACTGGGTTAGCGGTTTTACCAGTTAACCCCTAGTTAGTGGGATGGTGCAAGTGGCGCTAAATGACATTAATTAGATGTAATAAGCCCTATAATGTTTGGATTGTTAAAAAGTATTTCAAATGTAAAATAAAGTCTCCAACGTTAGGTAGGTAAAGTTTAACTTTGTTATAGGCTGAGCTATGCGTGATTTAATAAGAGATAGGTATATAGGTAACGTTCAAACGCTTTTAACAGTGAAAGCCTCGAGTTTGTGAGTCTTGGCATCACTGTATAAACGGCTATGGTAGGATTTTTTATTCATTCTAAATCATGACACAATCTTGGAATATCGCCAGACCAACTCCACTGAAAATAAAATATCAGTTCTCACGATTCAATTTCTATGAATAATGAATAAGTGAATATTACGACCCGGAGATGCTCTTTGAGTTCGTTTTATGACGTTGGGGCACGTACGACTCGTAAACGTGGGGTGGCTCGAATAAAGACTGCAAATGGATGCAACATGCAACCAACGTAGTGAATAATTTGTTCGGCTTGCACTTATCGAAAGTTCACATCTTGATATGTAGATATATTCGTGTTCCTGGTTAGAGCCTGGGGTCCGATATGGAACCTATCGGACCCCAGTATAATGCAGTTGGTTTTCTAACCCCGAAGGAAATAACCTTTTTAATACAGTTGCTCAAAAAGTGCTACTTTTCGTGGCTGTTTAGCGTGCGGAAAGTTGTTTTCGCAAACTAGTGCTTTTTACTTTTCCAATTTTTTTAAATTTATACTTGTTCCAATTCATGACTACTTATTGATGAGTGTTAATATTAGTTTCCTTTAAACGTCGTAATCAACATAAAAACCTACTGTTAATGTAAGAATACGAAAAATATGCATATTTAATATTTTATTACTTACCTCTTCATCATTATAAGTATTATTATACGTTTATTTTTTAATGTTGAAAAACCGTTCTTAATAAGTTGTCTGAATGGCACGGAATGCCTGTCAAAGAAGAGGCGTTTTTTTTACTGCAAGAATGTTTTATGTTTCCAAAGGCAACATTCGATATCGTTTTTATAAATATACGATACACAAATAATCGTAAATAACGATATTTAGGTAATACTAGTACACTGTTTTATATTTACAATAGTTTCTGTCTTATAGAACATGCATTTGAAAAAAAAAACTTTCATTGAAGTGGGTTCAATAATAATAACAAAATCCATTCTAGTCGAATAACAGCTAAAAAATACCTCTTCATAATGTCAATGTCAATGATGTCACAAAATTAATAATATAAAAGTTTCGAATTTCTTTCTTGTTGTTTTTCTTATTTTTTCGCACCTGTATTAAAAAACGTCGTTCGATACACGCGCGGAAATGTCATTCTTCACTCGTCCTGAGTCTTGTCAAGATGTCTCGGTCCTCGTGAAGTAATACGCACTAGCATCGAGATGTACTATATTGGGATTAGTCCGGCTTCCTCACGATGTTTCTTCACCAAAAGCGATTGATAAAATCGAATCCGATCGTGGCAAAACGAGATTAGAAAAGCTAGCAAGCTATGCTGCACTGCCACTGATAAAGTTAAATAATGGTTGTAATAAAAAATAAGCCTGTCACAATTACAGCTGAATTTCACATCACTCGACACTCTCGACAGGCTTTCTGCAATAAATTCGGCTGAGCTGCTCTTGTAAATTGGTTGTTGTTGTGGTTGCGGCTAGTTAGTTAGTTAGTTGTTGTTGGGTGTTGGTATGGTTTATATAAATATAAAAATACAGAAATTGAGAAAATCTTAAAAAATAATCTAGTTTAGTTATTTTCTTTTGATTATTTATTAACGGACAATGTTTTATTTTTTAGATTATTATTCTTTATTAAATTTTACTCTTAATTATTATTTTATTGTTGCGTCGATCTTTTGGTGAATGCATTTTTTTTTGACATGTAAAATAGAATGTATATTTTCAATGAGATATAAATGAATCTTCAATTAAATATTACCTATAAATTTACACGTTATTACACAAATTATGCTTATCATAACGCAGTAACTAAGATTTCTACCCACTTTCAACCGAATAGGTACGTAAAGAGCATTTTTAAAAGAGTTACATACAGTATAACAAATACGAGGCATTTATTTTTTAATGTTTTTTGTTACAGAATTTTTTTCATAGTCGAAAAAATACTTAAAATACTAACATAAGAAATCTAAAAAAAAACCGGCCAAGTGCGAGTTGGACTCGCGCACCGAGGGTTCCGCACTTTTTATTATTTGTTGTCATAGCGGCAACAGAAATACATCATCTGTGAAAATTTCAACTGTCTAGCTATCACGGTTCTTGAGATACAGCCTGGTGACAGACGGACAGACGGAAAGCGGAGTCTTAGTAATAGGATCCCGTTTTTACCCTTTGGGTACGGAACCCTAAAAAATCGTAATAACAAAATAGAACTAATATTGTTAATGCCACCACGACTCGACCAGCCACCAGCCCTCATGGGGAAATTATTACTAAACAGTGTGTGGGAACCTGCAAGGAAAGCTGACGCTACCGTTTACACCAACTTCACCCTGCATAAAAACAGCGCAGGGGTAGCCGAGAGAAACATCCAAATAAAATACGATAGAGCAACAAAAGAGCCTCCTTTACGCCACTTAGTCATTTCATGTGATGGAGTCCTAGGGACTGAATAAAATAGTTTCTTGAAAAAAAAACCAGCATCAAAATTAAGTGATAAATGGGGAAAGGTATATTCACAAATAACTTTAACTGAAAGTTACAGTCCAAATTTCTGGCACGAGACTGACGAGTAGGGTGGTTCACGTTTGTATGGGAAAAAATATTAGCTAGAAGAATCCCACCCCCAACCCCCCCCCCCCCCCCTTATTTTGTTGCATTTATTATGTTGATAAAATACGCCAACTCAACTACAAGAGGGTGCTCATCCACTTTGAAATTTTTCAAAGTTGTATGAAATCCAAAAATACAAATTTATTCGCAAAATTTCCAGTGTGGCTTCCCCAGCCTTTTTGGCGTCCACTCATAGCACGTCTGGTCTCATAGGAAATATTTTAAGGGCTTTGCCCACAAACTGTGAGATTGCGGGCTTTGAGGACGCCAGAAATGCTTTTAAAATTGCTTGCCCGGGAAAACAATTTCCAGACAACCCAAATTCACAAAGGAGTTGGGATAATGTTTACTGTGATTTAACTTACAATATTCTCCTAAACAACTGTACAGGTCCAGACCGCGCGAGGCTTTTGGCGGTCGGAGCCCGGGAAGCGGGTTACTGGCTACATGCCCATCCTTCGCCTAATACTGGTACTTTCTTGGATCCGGCCTCCCTTAGACTGGCGACTGGTTTGCGACTCGGGGTTTCGGTGTGTACGCCACACATATGCTCTTGTGGCACGGACGTGGACCGACTGGGACACCATGGATTATCTTGTCAAAAAAGTGCCGGCCGTTTTTCAAGACATGCGTCGCTTAATGACATAATCCGTCGGTCTCTTGCCACCATCAATGTACCCGCTCTTCTTGAGCCGACTGGCATTATCAGAGATGATGGCAAGAGGCCCGATGGGATGTCCTTGGTTCCTTGGAGCTTGGGACGGATGTTGGTGTGGGATGCTACCTGCGTAGACACACTGGCACCGTCCCACCTCCAACGGACTAATGTAAAAGCGGGCGGAGCGGCGGAAAGCGCCGAAATTTTAAAACGTAATAAATATAAGAGCCTCGGTAGAGAGTATCATTTCGTTCCATTTGGAGTTGAAACTCTAGGTCCATGGGGTCCCAGCGCGCATAAGTTGTTTGCAGAAATCGCGAAGCGTCTGGTTGACGTAACTGGTGACCGAAGAGCTGGCGGCTTTCTCGCACAACGTATCAGCATTGCGATACAGCGGGGAAATGCCGCCAGCATCCTTGGTACAATGCCTCAAGGGCCTATTTTAGATTTAAGCTAGTTATTAATTTCGTTTACGTAGTACCACTGTATATATCTTGTATGTAAATAAATGTATAATATAATTAAAAATACAATTACTTTTTAGATTGTTATTTAAGTAGTGTTTTCACATTCTAAGTTATTATGTAAAAAATATTTTTTTTCCATTTTAAATTAATTTTTTTAATTGGATTGCAAAAAATTAAACGATTGAAAAATAATTAAAAACTGAAATAAAAATGATTTCCACTTCAAAGTTATCAACCACATGTTTAAATATTGTGAAAACAGACACTAAAATAAAAATCTAAAAAATTAATACTTTTTTTGGAATTCATATAACATAAAAAATTCAGTGGTTGAGCACACCCTTGTAGTTGAGATAAAGTTACAAAACTTGGTAAATTTTATCAGCGTAATAAATGTAACAAAATAAGGTGGTGCCCCATCGGAAAAATCGGACCAGTGTATTTGTAGGAGTGATTTGAAACATATGTATTTCAGTCTGGTTCTTAGAAAATCAATTATTTTATTTTATTTTTAAATCCCAGCAAATCTCAATTAGAATTAGTACTTAAACAGCAGTAGTTTCTAATAAAAACTTAACGAATCTAGTTCTTTATTACCGATCTCAGATAAATGATCAGGTAAAACGATTCCAGTAAAACTACTGAAGTGCAGTTTTCATCAAGTTTAAAAGCACTTTCCTGTATTCACTAGGCGTGACTGCACGGGCGGCGTGTTTATAAATTTAACTGCTCGAGTAGGGAGGAGGGTTGTGACAGAGAGGAGTTGTGACAATGAAGATTTTTCGAAAACTATGATTGTTAGCGAGCTGGAAGTGCTGGAGCTGGAACCAGCGCTCTTAAGCCCCTTTAGAAATGCGCATTTTGACGTAGGACCTGCCAACGGCAACGGCGTATATAAAGTGGTTTTGGGTGTACAAAATTTACGTACAAAAAACGCGAAAAGTAACTTTTCCCCAAAAATTTTGAATGATTTTTTTGATGATTTTGAATTTTGATTTTCGTAGGTTTTCTCAAAAACTGTGATACTTTTATTCATGTTCGTAACAAGTTAAGCTATACACGTTATTATAAACTTCATAGCGATGGTATGCTTTGTTGCTGAGATATGTCGGTTAAAGTAAAAATTGTCACAACCCTCCTCGATCTTCCCTACTTAACTGTGCCATTGGAATCAATGGGTGTAAAATCTCGCCTCCCACTCACACGTAGTAAAGGATTGCATCCTTTTCTTGCATCTGGACTTGGATTTCAAACGGTGGGATGTGGCTATTTTCAACTTTAGAAAGGCAAAAATATAACTTTTTTATTTCCTGCGTATCGTGTGATTTAGCACTTCAATCTTACCTATAAGCACCTGAAAACACTTAAAAGTGGAAATGTTTTATTGTCTAAATAATATCCAACTTTATTTTCATTGCTCTACAAAATTGCAATTACCTGCTGACAGGCCTACAACGCATACATTTTCAAGTTACCGTGAGTGTCCGGTGTTGCAGGCGTCCATAGGCTACGGTAACTGCTTACCATCAGGCAGGCCGTATGCTTGATTGCCACCGACGTGGTATAAAAAAAAGTGACTAAAATTTTATGAGGAATAAGTAGGCAAATTCTTCATTATTATATTAGGCTTCTGACGTGAGGCCTTCCGCCGATTTTCGCTTCAAAGCGAAAACAATACTCGTAGCTGCTGCTACAGGCTACGGCGAGTACGGCGTTCAACGCGACGGCGTAGCGTCGTGGGCTCCAAAACTTTTGCAATATTTGTTGAGAACTTTGTAAATAAAGATGGATATTAAAAATACTGTAAATACCAGCATCCGGCTTTTTCATAAATACCGGGCTTATTACTTACTAGGTAGTATCTTCACATGCGACCTTTTCGAACCGCATTTAAGGCAATTTATGTTAAACGTTGGCTCTTATGCAAAATCACGATTAAGATTAAGAATGACGTACGACACGTGACTGAACGTATTAAAAGTGAAAGCCATTTTGTGTACGTATCCAATTATGTCCAGTATGTTTTCTTTATGCTCACCTTAAACCTTTTACTGAGTCGTAGGTAAAGCTTTTCATTCAGTTTTTTTCTTTATAGGTACGTATTATATTTTTATGAATTATGTCATATGTATGATAATAAGCTGTAACACAAACTTCTAATATTATATTTGGAATCATTGACTTTTGTATAACTTTGCTATTTTTCGCATCTATTTTAACAGATGATAGTTTGATCCGCTTTGACGAGGGTGAGGTATGGATTACCTCAGGAATTCAATTTCATCTCAGCCTTAAAACTTTATGATAGATCCATGCGTATCGTACCCTTTCAGAAGTCTTTCAATATATAATTATGTTATATTGTCTTCGGTTACCGCGATAGTTACTCATGAAATAAAACTATTAAAACGGATTACATCGCGTATATTGAATTTATAATACATCCCGACGTTTCGAACCCTTTATAGCGTTAGTGGTCAACGGGTGACTTCAAACTTCAAAAAATACTTCAAAATGTTTATTGTAGGTACTCAAAAATATTTTCAGGGTTGTTAAGATTAACCTAATTAAATACAGTTGACGAAATTAGGTACCTGGCATAGAAAAATACTAGTAAGGTTTCTCTGGTTCCTATACTAGGCTTAGCCTGTCTCGTAGGTAACCCAGACTCGAATGAGTTTATATAATTATAACTTAAATCCTATAAGAAGAGGAGATACAAAACAGAATTAATTTTACATTTTTACAATAAATAAATTAAGAAATAAGCATTCTAAAACTATCTTAAAGATTAAAACTAAATTAAATTTATTAGAATTTTAAAGTTATCCATCAGCGTGCGACTCGATCAAGATAATTGTTGCGAGAGAATGTGTGGGTGTGTGTGCCTGTGTGTGTGGGTGAGTGTGTGTGTGTATAAATTATATGTATATATGTGTGTGTGGTCCCCGAGGTCCTACTCAACATCAAAGGTTTGATAGGTTTCCTCGAGGAGCTGGGCTGGCAGGACTAGCCCACCCCCCCATGTCACGCCTACAATACAATACAATGTGTGTGTATGTGAAAAGAGAAATTAGTTATTTGTCAACTTTTAAAAGTTCTTCTATGTCCTCGTAGGAAAGGGAGCTAAGCCGTGAAGAAATTTTTTCCTGAACTTCCCTAACGGTCATCTTTTTGATAAGGACTTTTGTTATAGACAAAAGGATGGATGAAGTTAGGCAGACGTTGAGCGAAAGCTGATATAGTCGGGGGAACTGGGACTTTGAACTTGCGCTTATGTAGCATGCAGTCGTAGTTGGGGGACTTCAAGACTGCTCCGTGAATCCTTGACACCACACGCAGGATAAAGATACCGCACGAACGCTGAGGACGCTAAAGGATGACTCACGGTAGACCGGGCCGTGTCCGGGCCGGAGCTTCCGGCGCTTCGTTTTCTATGGAAAGCATCACGTGATCACCTGTCATGTCATGATCGCTGATCGCTGTAAACTAGTTTGGTAGGATATCTAATTGGTTTTCGAAGGGAGACCTTAATAACGGCTCGTTGTGTTGAATATATAGGTAATGCGCTACTACCATGTATCTAACAATAACTATAGGTACAACATCGTAGGTACATTTCGGTTACGATTAAACAAAATATCAAGTCTAATTGTTCTTCATGAATGAATGTCTAATGAATGGGCCGCCGCGCCGCCGCCAATAGTTTGCATTGAAGAGAGAATTGCAAACCCTACACGTCGACTCCCAGGGTTTGGCCTCCCGAGAAACAATGGTGTCGGCTTAAAGGATGACTCACGTTAGACCGGGGCGTGACCGGACCGGGGCGGGCCGGAGCGATCCGACAAAGGGGCTATCAGGAGCGCCACCGTCGCCGGAGCGTTCCGGGGCCGGGGCGTCAGGGCCACCCGAAACTAGTTGTATATCCGAGCAACGGACTGTTTATGACAAATGTCACAAATAATTGTTTGCTGATAGTGATAACTAGGAGAAAAAATGGAAAGGCCGAATAAAATTAAAATTTTGTCCCTTGCTGCCGTAACGGCAGATGAAGAGGCTGCTGCGGGCTCCTTAAGCAGCTTTGGACCTACGACGACAAATTTTTTGATTATTTTCATATGACCCAAGACTCTTTCGAAGCCATTCACGACAGGATTAAACACCGTTGATAACCACCACCAATAACTAGATTTGAGGAACCAATAACCAGCAAACATCGTCTGGCTCTCTGTTTAAGGTAAGATATACAATGCGTGTATTGTGTATAACAAATAAGTATAATAATGTGCCGAAGCATATATAAAGCTATTGAGAAGAAAGGAGATGATCGGTTCGCCATACAAATATAGTCCCCATTTTCCTCTCTAGATTATTACGAATATAGTTTTATAAAATTAGATGTTTATTAACAATAGCTATCTTCCTTTGCTCTACATCTAATTATACAAACATTATTTCCATAATATCAATATTCAATGAGGAAAATGGGAACTAGGTTTGTATAGAAACTACGGGGCGGTTGTCCAATTTCTTCTTATGTATATATTTAAAGTATCTTTTTATTCAATTCATCACCGTCAGAGAAATTCAGTAAATAGAGCTTCTTACTTCTTAAGGGGCCCACTGACTACCAGGCCGCCGGACGATATCAGCCTGTCAGTTAACCGCAAAAGGCCACACACTAACAGTTCTCTGTCAGTTTTTGGCCTCACGACTAACACGAACCGATAGTGTGGGGCCGCTCGACGATGAGAAAATGAGAAAATCAAAAAATAAAGTTTTTCTACCTATACCGTGTTACATATCAAATGAAACGTGATAGCTAGACAGTTGAATTTTTTTACAGATGATGTATTTCTGTTGTCGCTATAACAACAAATACTAAAAACAGAATAAAATAAATATATATTTAAGTGGGGCTCCCATACAACAAACGTGATTTTTTTGCCGTTTTTTGGGTTCAATACCTCAAAAGGAAAAAACGGAACCCTTATAGGATCACTTGTGCGTCTGTCTGACTGTCTATCTGTCTGTCTGTCTGTCACAGCCTATTTTCTCCTAAACGACTGGGCCAATTAAGTTGAAATTTGGTACACATATGTAGGTTTGTGACTCCTTTTTTGAATAACCCCATACTGTAGCCCCTCGGGAAAACTTCGACATGGGAGCTCATTCCACAGCCGCAGCGTCATATGTATATAAACTTATATTGACCGGGATATAGACCGTGATTACCTTTTGTAATAATACAATATTTTTTTTGTAATTTTGTAGTCTAGTGAAACTAACCGTGAATCATTCAAAACTCCAATATGTATATAAAAGTAAAATACAAAAACATACAAAAACAAAACAAAATACTTTTCATTTTTGTACCTTTCTATTGCTCTAGTGTAGTTGGTCTGAAGCAAAGGTCTGAAGTAAGACTAAAGGGTCTAACAAATAATAATAATATGTTGCGGGCTCTTTTCTTAAGCCTTTTTACTTATATACTTTTTACGACATTTACATATTTGATGCTGTCATGTTTTTCGAATAGCAAAATAAACATTTCAAGAGAGAAAATAGTGATCTTATGTTTAGAAAGATACCAAAGGTATGAATAAATATGCAAGAACACTTTGAATGTAATGTATCGTGTTACCGCGCGGTCCGCGCGTCAGTAACATAACAACATAAGATGTACTAAGTAAGGTATTGGCTAATAGGTGTGATATGGTGTAGTGTAGTGCCGCTTGAATCAGCTTAGTATAGGAACCAGACGGACAGAGCTTCCTGCTTTCGCCTTTGTGAGACCTTAATACCTACATATTATTAGTATGCATTAGACTTGTCTTTCACGTATTATGTAAGAACGTATAGCTTTATTGTGCACAGTGCGACCGGATATTTAAGACAAAATTCGGTTTTGCGAGCCATATACGTGCTCATCAAAGGAAATTGTAAAGGTCGCCGTTGTCGGACACGATATGGAGGACTATATATAAGAATGTAAAAGGAACTGAAATAAGTAAGAAGCGGAGTAAATCAAATATTACCATACAAGTATGTCCAAAGAAACAGCGCTATGTTAGAAGAAGTTATTTTTTAGGGTTCCGTACCTCAAAAGGAAAAAAACGGAACCCTAATAGGATCACTTTGTTGTCCATCCGTCCGTCTATCTGTCTGAGTGTATTTCAAGACCCTTTATCTGGTGAACGCGTGGAGGAATAGACTTGAAATTAAAATCATATACCTACTCAGGTCTATATAGCCCCGTGACAGCGAAAAAATCAAACTTCTAAGTTAACGTAAAAAAAAGATACTTTTGTATGGAACCCTTGGTGGGCGAGTCCCACTCGCATTTGCCCCTTTTTAGGGTTCCGTACCCAAAGGGTAAAAACGGAACCCTATTACTAAGACTCCGCTGTCCGTCTGTCCGTCTGTCTGTCAC
This sequence comes from Cydia strobilella, assembly GCF_947568885.1. Classification (NCBI taxonomy): domain Eukaryota; kingdom Metazoa; phylum Arthropoda; class Insecta; order Lepidoptera; family Tortricidae; genus Cydia; species Cydia strobilella. The sequence continues at coordinate 12,709,722 of NC_086050.1, forward strand.
CAGGCTGTATCTCATGAACCGTGATAGCTAGGCAGTTGAAATTTTCACAGATGATGTATTTCTGTTGCCGCTATAACTACAAATACTAAAAAGTACGGAACCCTCGGTGCGCGAGTCCGACTCGCACTTAGCCGGTTTTTTTTTAATATAGGAGGCAAACGAGCAGAGCCCATAAACAGAGGTCGTATCGACATAAGATTGGTAGATTAATTAAATATTAATACTATACAGTATGTATAAAGAAACAGCGCTATGTTAAGTAGAAGTTATTTTTAGTGTTCCGTACCCAAAGGGTAAAAACGGGACCCTATTACTAAGATTCCGCTGTCCGTCTGTCCATCTGTCTGTCTGTCACCAGGCTGTATCTCATTAACCGTGATAGCTACACAGTTGAAATTTTCACAGATGATGTATTTCTGTTGCCGCTATAACAACAAATACTAAAAAGTACGGAACCCTCGGTGCGCGAGTCCGACTCGCACTTAGCCGGTTTTTTTAAATATAGGAGGCAAACGAGCAGAGCCCATGAACAGAGGTCGTATCATAGGATTGGTAGATACATTAAATATTATTATTTACAAAGAAACAGCGTTATGTTAAGTAGAAGTTATTTTTTTGGGTTCCGTTCCCTCAAAAGGAAAAAAACGCAACCCTTATAGGATCACTCGTGCGTCTGTCTGTCTGTCTGTCTATCCGTCTGTCACAGCCTATTTTCTCCGAAACTACTGAACCGATTAAGCAGGATATATTTGAGCCCCAAATTAAAATTTTCATTCGTCACTATGGACCAGATATACCTATAGAAAAACTGTTTTTTTTTCTTATTATTACAAGTATTCTCACGGAGCCCCAACAGAGGCTTTGCGGAGCCCTAGGGGTCCGCGGAGCACACTTTGAGAATGCCTGATATAGACAACCAGATAGCCAAAATAATGTTACAGGTGCCCTCTAGTAGTATTAGGTACAATGAATGGTATAATAAACATTTTTTTTTTTCATATATGTACCATGGACATTCCTCGATGGCATCAAGTTGCAACCGGAAAGCGATGATCACATGGCAAATCAAATCCTGAAGACCGTAGCAGCCACGTCTAAGCAGGATATATTCAATAAATGTTTATTCTTTGTTGTTTGATATATAACTAGTAGTTCGCCCCGGACCGGACTGAGAACTCGCGGTTTGAACAACAAGAAAACCTTTAACAATTATATATGTTTGCCGTAATGTAAACGCTGCAGCTTTACGGCTTGAGGGTTCAGGCCCCAAATTCACCAGGATCCCTAGAGGATCAGGCTAGGGGATTCGTGTCATGCTACTCATGCTCCACAGCAGAACCACCTTAGCTTTAATGAATATATAGGAAATATCTATATAATGTCTAGTCTGTTCGGAAAGAGAAGAGTTGTGGAATGTATTGGGACCTATACATTCCACGACTCTTCTCTTTCCGCACAGACTCTTTACAATTCTAGACTAGTTTAAAAAATATCTATATTTATCACTAGTTTCGTTGTACGCTTTCTTATGTTTCAGCTGTAGAGCATACTCCATGGCAGAATTGTAGTTTAATATTGTTACACACGCAGTATGCCTGGTTTCATACTTTACAGTCAGGGCTATAACCGCGAACCACTTCATTTGTTCATCTATTTGCCTCTCTATCGATCTTATATATATCTGTGCGGAGGAGAGGCACATAGATGAAATTTTTATTTTGGATGTCTGGCGGCTCCCCTAAGGAAATTACGCGTTGCACGTCTTAGTCATTAATATTAAAAAAGAACAATAAAATATACGAAGAGTACTATTGTATTATTTCAGTAGTTAGTGCCTTTGGGTAATTTTAGACAGAAAATAGGCAAAACTCTGCATAGGTAGAGGGCGTCACTAGCACAATCACAGGGCCTACCGCGTAACCGGCGTAACACGACAATCGAAATTTCGGTCTGCCTGTATATCATTCTTGCATATTCGATTGACAGAGAGGCAGATAACAAAATTTCGATTATTTCGTTTCGCGGTAGGCCATCTGTTAACAAATTACCTTGTAAAAAACTGTTTAAGGCATAGTATGTATACGTTACTTACACGCTATGGTGTATAATACACGCAGTTAGCAATAAATATCCCTTTATGAGTAATACAATGAAATAATATGATGTTTGTACTCTTTGCAGGCAGGCATTTTAATAGGAAGTATAACTGTAATGTTCTGCCGCCAGAGTGCAGCACTGGTGCACAATACTAACTCTTAAAGTAACTTATACATACTAGGCCTTCAACAGTTTTTTGACAAGTTTTCACTGACATTATACATCAAGGCCCACTGACACTCTATGATAGAGAAAGATAGTCCTATTGCGATTCCTATAAGAGGAAAGAGAAAATAGTGCAATGCTTTGTCCCTATCACCGACTGGGTAGCATCATATATAGGAGGCGATGGCGAAATACCGAATTTATAAGAGTGAAAGAGAAAAAATCCTATGCTGCCAAATTTTATATGAATATTCTTTCTTTTACCCCCGGTCGCTCGGTAGCGCGTTTATAACTACTTGTATATTATAGGGGAGATGCGGATAAGACGGGGACACGAGGTAAGACGGGGCCACCCACACATAGACGAAACTATACGTCACACTAACGCATCGTAATGGCCGACGGGACGCCCCTCCCGCACGGCCATCAGTCCGATGTCGGCAGCGAGTGAGAGTGCGTGCGTTTGTTCAGTGCAGGTCAAAACGTGTTTACCGATTTCATCGATCTATTATTTGGGAGCTCAATAACTTGTTATAAAACCGTAAGTAATAGAGCCTGATTAACGTGGATTTTTTAACGCATTTGTGATTGTGTTAATTATCGTGTGGCGTAACTCAAAATGCTTGAAGTTTGGTGTGTTTTTTTTACTAATATTTTTCGTAAACAATGGTGGCGAAGGCAAGACGGGGCAAATTATGCGAGGCATGATGGGGCTTAATAATTCCTACCTAAAATCGTCGGAAAACTGGGTTGGGTGTCAGCAGTGTGGACGATGGGCCCACACAGCTTGTGCTGGAGTCGACGACGAAGATTTGGAAGATGTCTTGATATGTATTTTTGTCAAGTGAATTAAGTCCCCATCTTACCCTTTGTCCCTTTATTGTCCCTTTTTTTAGTATCCCGTCTTGCCCCACATGTGGGATAAGATGGTGTATTTGCCATTTTTGTTAATTGTTTTTTTTTTAAATTTTGTATTATTAGTTAGCAAGTCCAAAGCTGTGCCAAATAAAACTATAATAAGTAATGAATGTTTGATTAATAAATAACTCAGATATTATTTTAAATACCCTGATTTTTTACTTCTTTACCTTAGCGTCCCCGTCTTATCCGCATCTCCCCTACTATGTCTATGATCAAGGCGGTTTGTTTCTCAGGTCTGTTTACAAGTGGCCTACCGCGAACCGCGAAAATCTAAATTTCTTTATCTGCCTCTCTATCGATTGAATAGGCAAGAGTGATAGAGGCAGAAACCGATTTTTTTATTGTGCTAGTGACGCTCGCTACGCAAAGTTTTGTGTAATATTCCCTATTAACCTACATGTTCATTATTGAATTATTTTTACAAGCAGTAACATCAATAGGCATCTCATTTAATATAATCCGACTAAATTACATTTCAGCAACACCTCCATATTTCACAAAATAAATCAAGACATTATCTAACCTATATAATTTTGACGTATACATCCGAGTCGCCCGTGTTGGGACTTAGCTTTCATGTAGCAACACCTAACATTGAAAAGTAAATAATAAAGACTGCATGAATCTTAACGGATGACAGCGTTGTTTGGAAAATATTTATAGGTATTTATGAATTAGTTTTTTGTTGTAAATGTAAGGTATTTTAAATAGGAATTTTCCCTTATTTTAAATATTTATTACGTAAGAGTCAAATTAATACTTAGCTAAATCGCTTGTAATAAATCTTACGTAACGACATGTATACTTATTATATAATTTATTTCATTGTCTGTAATATGATATTCCAACTAGGTATATGTTTGAAACGGCAGTCTTTACTTCTTAAAACTCTGCTTCTTGAAAACATTTTTTATTTCAATGCAATTAAGTCAAAAAATGAACGGAAGTATTAAAATTGGCAAAAAAATTCTTAGGCAACTGGCTGTCTGGCGCTATCAACTATCTGAAGTAAAATGTAGAGTCAGTGTGACTAAAATAGATTATGGTAATGTGCTTTTTTAAAGAGATTGAAAGTCATTGTTGATTAACTTCTCTTTGCGCCAAGTAACATAAACCGACCAAGTAACGAATTAGCTAAACCATCATATTTAAGAAACAAATTTATGACGTTTTGCAACCTTCTTATTTTGGCAAATATATTCCGACACACCCGGGCATGCATATTGCGAAGGGTGGTATTTCATCTGTCCAATCTTGGTCCAACGTGTATTTGCGTTTCACATTTTGCTTAATGAGAGAGTGAGACGCAATGCACATTGGACACTGATCTTGAACAGTGGAATACCACCCCAAGAGAAGAATTGAGTCTCTGGCTTGTCAGGAGGCCCCGGGATGTCATGAACATAAACCGACCAATTAACGAATTAGCTAAACCATCATATTTAAGAAACAAATTTATGACGTTTTGCAACCTTTTTATTTTGGCAAATATATTCCGACACACCCGGGCATGCATATTGCGAAGGGTGGTATTCCATCTGTCCAATCTTGGTCCAACGTGTATTTGCGTTTCACATTTTGCTTAATGAGAGAGTGAGACGCAATGCACGTTGGACACAGATCTTCAACAAGTGGAATACCACCCCAAGAGCAATGTCTTGTCAGGAGGCTCCGGGATGTCAGGCCTTTGCACATAGCATGACCGGCCCGGGCCCGTACCGTGCCCGCACCGTCGCACTCCCGAGCCTCGGTCATGACGTAATGCTTTCCATAGAAAACAACGCGCCGGAAGCTACGGCCCGGTCACGCCCCGGTCTAACGTGAGTCATCCTTAATAGGCTCAGAACGGGTCACGGCCGATGTAACTACTTTTTGCACAGGTGGGGGTGGAGGGACTCAGCTCTGTGTGACTGCGGCAGGGAGGACCAGACCATGGAGCACATTATCCAGCGCTGTCCCCTGTACTCATATCAAGGGCCACCAGAAGATCTGCTGCATCTCATACCCGACGCAGCGGCTTGGCTCAGCACCCTGAACGTTGATGTTTAATGCTTAATATACTATAGAATAATGTATAATTAATTGCCTATTAACGTATTTATGCCATACGATTAAAAAAAAAGTCTAATTGTTTATAACAGCCGTATAAAATCAGACAAACTGATTTATTTGTTTGAACTATTTTATTTTTATATTGTGTTAGTTACTCGTAGCTAAGACGTACATGTATTTCACTAAACCTTGTCTACCGTAGATAAATCTACGAAGATGGGAACCGAGTAGTCACAAAAAGTGAATAACAATCGAATCAAAATGTTACAAAGGCTGCGACAAACTTTGACAAAGTGAAAGGAAAAAGACTTTGATTCGATTATTTTGCCTGCTCTGTAGCATAATTTTTTTTCCACAAAAAAAACTCGTAAAGTTGTCAGTATAAAGTACCTTCGCAAAAATTTCCAGGTGCTCTCTAATTGGCACCGACAGCCAACTGTGTACATCTCATGACAAAGGGCTGTAATAATAATAAGAGTAATAAGGCGTAGGGATGTGATGACCCCATCGCCCGCTGGTTTTACCAGTGCAATCAACAAACGTCGGGCAGCTTGTGGCGAGCTGTTGGGGAGTAGCAACCTCACGTACCCGAGTATTCCTGGGGAGTTCTGTCACTCGAAGGAGGGTTGGTGGGACGGGGTTCTCTGCCTCTGGCTTGCATTGGCCGGCTGGCCAGAGTGGAGTCGTTAGAGCTATAAGTTCCAGGGGTGGAAGTGAAATATGCATAAGCCACTGGGTAGAAAGCGGGGCACATCTCTCGAAATCCCTGAGCCGCTCACACGGGTGTTACCCTTGAGCCAACCTAGATGTCGCTTTTCGTGGGGGCCCATCTTGTGAGGGCGAGTCACCGTCTGCCAGGCGTCCGGTTCTTTATTCCATAGCTCAGTACTTAGTCCATTGCTTTCATCCAATAACCTAGTTAATTTTAGATTCCATCAACTCTCAATTAGTCCGTACACCCTGGCGGGTGCTGCCTCTGCGTACGTCCCATGACACGGGCAAGGGCAGCATCCGCTTGGTATACCTCTTATATTTCATTAAAGTGTCAAAAGGGCCTTTACGTGTTGGCTTCGGCTCCGCGCACGCCTCCCAAAGGTTCGGAACACCATTGTTCCGTGATGGGAAAGAGTAATAAATTGCGTTGTTTTTTGTTGCGCCAAGGAGGCGTTCCCGCGGTTTGGATAAATGTGAAAAGTTGGTGCTAATAGAGAGCTAAAGTTCTATTTCCATCGCAGCCAGAGCGCAGGTAAATCAGACTCAGGCTAATAGTATTTAAGCCCACTCTGATCTGATCGCCAATTTGTTGCGGATTTAGAGGTGACAGTTTAACTGAAATGTCTGAGTCTGAGGTATAGCTCAATTTCGCTTGAAAAGTAGAACTGTAAGGCCTGAGGCATTATTCCAGTAGTTTGCCAAACACGGGCTAATTGATCGCTGAAACTAACTGTTACCGAATAATATTTTTTAAGCTGTCTTGATAGCTGTCATCTTATACTGGTTAAATCAAGTATTTGGCTTGCCCATGCCCATGCAACGATAGTGAATACAGACATGGCCTGGAGGGAGAGTAATTTACTAGAAACTGTACTTTTGGCGACCTTCCGAGTGAAGTTTTTGCTACTAAACGGATAGCGATAACTATTTTTTGCTGCCAATAACGTGCCAAAATGTCAAAGAAGGATAATTTCACTTGCACCATCCCACTAACGCGGGGTTAACCGGTTAAGCCGTTAACACAGTGTCAAATTGTACTGGTAACCATGGTAACTTCAGATTCAACCGCTTAACTCCGGGTTAGTGAATGGTGCAATTGGGCCTTAGCATTTTCTTTGTAACGATTAAAAAAATTATCTTTATGTTTGCAATTGCATATTATTTAGTGACTATTACCTATATAGTCTTCATGTTTGACTATCAAGTAACACGGCAGCAGATATTATCTATATAAGTAGTATAAGTAACGATCCGTGATCTTCTGTGTTGTACTTCCCTCTTTCGCTCGAGTAGGTACTACCACATTTTAGAAGCTTACTTAAATTGCCCAAATTGTCTTAAATTCAACATTTACACTGGGAAAACACGATGAAAATTATGAAAACACGACTGAGCAGACTGCAGAAATTAATGTTATTGACAGTTCTAAAATGTTAAGCCGATTTAAAACATTTAGAGTAGTAGTCAGCAACTCCATAATTTTAAGACCCATATACCCTAGTACCCAAGTATCTTTGTAATTGGCACAATAAGTATGCAGAGAACTTCTGGGATGACTGGGATGTCTCTAATTTTTGAATAATATTGTTGTTTTTGGCTTTCTCGCTTCGAAAAAATTACTTGTGATATCTTCTCTGACCCCAAATCAATCACATGATTTCTGGACGACCCCTAAAGAGGGTGAAAGGGGGGGGGGGAATGAGAAAATTAATGTATGTAAGATCCAACATCACAATGTATAAATATAGCACTCAAGCCCGTATGGGTCTCAAATGCGCAGGCGACCCAGGCTACTTGCTCCTAGACGCCGACTCGCCAAATCACGACGTGACAAATGACAGACGGACAGACAGACAGACGCACGAGTGATCCTATGAGGGTTCCGTTTTTTTTTTTGAGGTACGGAACCCTAAAAACAAACTTAAACTGTTACTTTTAGATAAAGCTTATTACAGCATAGATGAATTCGCAAGTATACGGTAGGATCATTGACCCAAAGCCGGTACCTATATGACAATAGCAACAATGTTATTATTATCTCCTTCTGTGTAGACCTGTACCAATAACTTCTGAGGTTATAAGAATATTAATGTTGCTTATTTTTTATATATAGTTTCCAGACCATATAAATAAAATAAATAAATAAATAAAAAAGCCTCTTTATTTCCTTTTCAATTACAAAGTTTAGGTATAGGTACATAAATAATTTCTTAATTAATTTTTAACATCTGTTTTCTTTCTTTTTTACTTATTTTGTTTTGTTAGTGGCATGTTTAAACTTAATTTTTATATTTGTGTATTTTGAACTAAAGAACTTGATAGGAACCCCACTTTATTGGGTCAAGGCCTCCTCCAATTTGTTCCATTGGTCTGTAAATACTGTTCTTTTTCTTTTCTTCTAAATTGGAGGGTTGTGGTCGCTGTCCCCACGGTGACCAGCCGGCTTGGGGAACATTAATGTTTTTCTTTTTTTTTTGTTATTCGTTCTGGAATACGTTTTGGAGGGGCGCTGCTCCTTGCTATCGGGCGGAGTTTGTAGTATGTTACTTATCTAAAGTCGAATTGGCATTTGTACTTTTTGGTTCACGAATTACAAATGACTCGATATTTCTTTTATTTCGTTTTGGTATTTTGTTCATATTGCTTGTGCTCGGTGCTTGTTTTGTCGTCTCGTTGTTGTCTCCTCGATGGTTCTTCTCCGATTCTTCAGGTGAAATAGACAAAATCCTCTTATTAGTATTTCTTTCGGTGGGTGTGCGAGGTCCTGAGCTGCGAGGTTTTAATTCAATTATCTTGTCGTAGTGTAGAGCTACTCTTTTCCCAGACTCTCTCTCTTTTTTTAAGGTTTCCTGTAATTCCTTTCTTTTTTGTAATATGGCAGGGGAGAAATCTTCTTTTAAGTAGATTCTAGTGTTTTCAAGTGATTTTTTGTTCTTCAATATCTCTATTCTTCGGCTCATAGTTGTTATTGTGACTGCCACAGGTCTAATTTTCCCTGTGTTTTTCCCCATTCTGATCACATTTTCAATTTCCCATTGTTTGCATGATATATTCATATTTTTATTTAATATTTCTAAAATGATAGAAAGTAGATTTTCGTAGCCTTTTTCTTTTTCTTCAACTCCAAAAAATATGACATTTTTTCTTCTTAGTTGTTTGTCTAAAATGTCTATAGTTTTTTGTTGTTGATCGATTTTTAATTCCAAGTTCTTTGTTTTTTCCTCTATATGCTTAAATTTACTATCTATATTGTTATTTATAGATTCCGTAATATTATTCTCCATCTCTTTCATATCTTGCTTCTGTTTAGATAAGTCCAGCTGGATATCTTTTAGAGTTTGTAGGATCTGATCCATTGTTTAGGCTTATATTTATGCCCTCTATCGATAATCACCCGAATCTTCTGGTAATGTGTTCCAGACCATATACTAAACCTAAAAATAATATTTTGTGTCATCCTAGGTACTTGCTTAGGTAGAAATTTAGGTATTTCTTTTTTCAATCAGCATTTTGTAAAAAAAATATTAGAGACGAAATTCTTTGTTTCCCTGTAAAGGCAAAGTGGCTTCCGACGTACACACGCATTTTGTGTCATTTTCATCCACGGGTATAATGGCATTTAATAAATACCTAATATTGATCCTAAAACGCCTAAAATAATATTAGAGTCGGTAAGTGAAGTGTTGTACTTTACAGAACATTGTTATATGTTATTCAAACAAATCTGTGTCAAATTCATCCACCGCTTTTATTAAAAAAAAAAACTAATTAACACCCTGTATCTGCCACAAAAAAAAATTCATATCATTAAGTTTACGTCTACAATATTATAATACCACATTGAGACATCATTCATAATTTGGGTCATTTTGATCCACGGTTTTTTTACTATCTGGCAAAATAAAACTCAATTGAGCAAGAAGGGCGTGCGCGGGGAAGGGTACCTACGCGGGTGGGGTGCTTATTATACTTGCCGCAATATCAGCTCGCCACTTAGTTTTGCGATACAGTGTATTTATTTCATTCGGAGGCATTGCCTCTGTCTTATCAATCTTACCGTAGTAGGTATGTAAATATAATTAAAAATAAACTGTAGGCTGCACTCCTCATACTGACCAACATTTGTGACGTTCCTAATCAAAAGGTACCACTTTGTCGAGGACTCTCTGACAGGTTATTAGTATAAAGCTATAATCAAATTTCGTCTTTATGGTAAACGACAAAGTGGTACCTACCTTTTGATTGAGAATGTCACATTAGCGACTTTTAAAAATTATTATTTTTTCGATTTTTAGTAAACTTTTTAAGTTTATTTTAAGACGCAATTTATTGTGATTTTTGTTATTTTTAAGCGTGGCAAGCAACATAAATTACAATGATGATGATGTACATTAAATACAAGACTTTATAATACCTAGATATTTGAAAGTTATTAAAAAAAAAGTGCCATCGTTTGATGAGTAGAATATTATGTTTTAATTATTTTGATCGAGTTACAGGCCCCACCTGGTATATTAGTATGTTACAAAATTATGGCTTGCGATTATCGTTAGCCAAGCCCCCACAACATAACATGAATTGTTCGTTTCAGGACGTCTCCAACGGATAACATTATTTTTATCAAAATAAAATAAAACTAAGTAAAGCCTGACCAGGAATATATGATCACGCGCCATGTTGCGGAATTTCACTGGAACTAATTTTTTTGTTTTTTTTTTCATTGTGTTTTTTGTATATTATTTCAGTTTATTACTTTGAGGTTTCGTAAAGGGGAAAATTTTGTTATTTTTGCGCTACCACGGTTTAGCAGATACAGCCCTATAAAGTTTTTTTGTTTTTTTTATTGCGTTTTTTTTTTAAATATAAATTAATGGTTACATAAGCGGGACATAACGACGCACGGTTTAGGAGATACAGCCCTATAAAGATTTTTTTTTGTTGTATTTTTCATGTATTACTTTAGGGTTACATAAAGGGGAACGAAAATTTTATTATTTTTGCGCTACGACGCATGGTTTAGGAGATACAGCCCTATATTTTTTTTACAATGCATGTGCTCGAAAAGTGCGTTTCCTACGGAGCCATATCGTGCGGAAAGTACTACTTTTTCGCACTAGTGCTTTTTGTTTTCAATTTTTTTTTTACAGTACATATGGTGCTACTTTCTCGCACTAGTGCGGAAAACAGCACTTTTCGTGCATATGTCGAAAGTTTAAAGGGCCATATGTACTGTAAAACGTACGATACACGTGCGAATAGGTAATTCGCAACTCGTGTCGATTTAAAACACTCCTTTTAATAATTAAACTTATTTGCCATGATATGTTTTTTATTTACTAGCACAATGCATAGTAAAACATTGTATGATACACGTGCGTAAAGATGATTTCCGCACTTGTTGCATAAATAGCTATTTTTTTATCAAAGTAGAATTTTATCAAAGAATGAAAGAAAGTCACGGTATTAATAACCAAATTTTACTTTAGTGGTACCTTTTCCCTATCACTGTCACAAATGTATGTGGCGTTCACGTAAACGCGATATTTTTAAGCTTTTTCTGCGCAATGTTGCCAGCTCGCTCGCAAATCAAACATGTACTTACAGTTCTTTTGCATAATGGTGACATTGTACAATATCTATAAGTTTTAAATAGGTAAAAGATAATTCGACGCATTCTTTACTTGCTTGTAGTAGTATAACTTCGTTGAATAAGTTGCGTTAATTTGGCGCACAGGCGAAGTAAACATGCATTGCGTACGGCAAGGTCACGCCGCGGCCCCACCCTGCACGGCCTCCGTTGCCCATTCAGACCGCCCGCTAGCTTCGTTTGAATGCAAATAATATTTTTGTAATATTTGTTTATGCATTGGATGCAAGTGACACAAATTCATATATCTTATTTATCCCGCATTTCAAATTAATAAGATGTAAACTCTAATATCTTTAATATTCTTTTGTAACGGTGACAGCCTGTTACAACAAAATCATCAAATTACGTAAATTCAGAGTAAAATGTGAATTTTTCCACGAAGGCGCACATTTTCCAAGATGGGTGTGGTTCCTCGAGGTCCCCAAACATCAAATGGTGGGGGCATAAAAAAGGGACCTTTAATTAACATATACACCAAATTTCATCACTGTCCAAGAGATTTCGCAGTTTGTCCTATTCCGATTGTGCTAAATACCTACTCTTCAAATAAATAAATATTATCGGACTTGTGTTGTGGGTACTTAAACAACGATATACATATATAAAACAGTCGCCTCTGGAAAATTCACTTACCTACTTGTATAATTTCAGGTAGGTTTAGTAATATATATTATTATGCACATTTAAACAGTGATTAAACTAAATCTAAACCTAAATTAGCCTGAGGCATTGTTCCCAGGACACTGGCCGCGTTCCCCCTCTGCACAGTGAGGCTGAGCTTCTGCGCAAAAAATGCGCCAGCTCGTAGGTCGCCAGACACCCAGACTAGTTTGGTAGAAATTTCTTTTACTAGTTTTCTGGTGTCCGACGACCAAGGACCGAAAGTTTCAATCGCAAGTGCCGCAAATACATAATTAGTTTTTAGAAATGCATATTTGCGACACTTGGCAATTTGGGCGTCGTCTGCTGCCGACCCTGGCTTCCTGGCAGAGCGCCGGACGTGAGATGGGGCCAGCGTGTCAACGCATGTTACATCCCACGCCAGGGGCCGCCCCAGGAACCAAGGTACGAGCGAGCAGCCGTCGGGCCTTTTGCCATCCGCCGCAGATAGACCAACTGGCTCCAGGGTTGCTGGTATGGAGACTGTACCGAGTGCTCTGCGGATTAGATCGTTTAGAGCCGTGTGTCTATAAAATCGGCCCGCGCTTGACTGGCAGTGGAGTCCGTGGTGCCCATAAGCGTCAACATGGCTTCTGCAGCGGGAGCAAGCGTGTGGCTCGCAGACTTTTAAACCTAACCTGAGGCATACGGCTACGCGCAGTGACGCCGGGTCCAAAAGGGAACCAATGTTCCGCGACGGCAAGGCGCGCAGCCAATGCCCTGACTCGGGTTCCGATACTGCGAGCAGTCTAGCGCGTTCGCAGGGGTTCGAACTATTGTCGAAAAGGGATTTGTGGGTTGTTTTTATTTTTATCAGGTCCCAGGCTGCTTGGCTGGCTTTTTCGGTAGGTGGGCTCTCGCCGGGATTTCCAGCACTCCAAGTTGACTCTGCATCTGCCAAGCTCGCCACTACCACACCCGTGGGATTGGTGACATTAAGAATGCCACGGATGAGATGGGCGACGCTATGGACAGACGAGAGAAAAGCGGGGAGAGCCAGATCGCCCGTAGAGCGAATTCCCAGGCCACCATAATTAATAGGCAGAGTAGCCTGGGACCAGCTTTGAGAGCTGAAAGAGACATTTAGAATTTTGCTAACCGAATTTTTTAATATGTTGTCTATGGATGACGTGAGACTCGAGAATTTCCAAACAGGGCTACAACGTAAAATGTATAAAAATTTAGGAGAAAATAAACACAAACGTAAGATGTAAATGGCTATATGGGCGTTAATTTTGAATAATAAATCTGAACAGTTGTGAAAGTTATCTAATTTTGAATTTATTGCTAAAGGGATGGCGTCTTCGAAAATAGGGGCGCCAAGTAACACGAGGGAATCTCGTGTAACAAAGGTGAAATTGGGCGCGACAGAGTTGAGACTTAGAGTCAAAGCAGTCCGGGCGCTAGCTGAAAGTCTTTCTGAGATAAAAACCTCACACTTATTAAAGTTAAGTGTGAGGCCTATCTCAGCGAACCGCCTTGTGATTATATTTAGGTCGTTTAATACTGAAGAAGCCGTCCCTGCAAGTGTCCCGTCATCCAGATACCATAAATTTAGTTCTGATTTTAGCTGAGTGATGATTGGGTGAATGGCGAGGCTAAAGATGACGGGCCCAAGCGGATCTCCCTGCTGGCACCCGATGCATGAAGCAATTTCTTTTTCACCAAACATTAATTTGGACGGATTGCCGTAGCATTGTTTTAGGTATTCAAAAATTTCCGGGATTTCCTTTTGAATTTCGTCTAAAAGAGTGCTTCGGTCGATAGAATTAAATGCGTTTCTTACATCAACTTTTACCAAAATTTCGAAATTTGAGTTTTCCAGGAATGTCCGTGTGGCGTGTACTGCGGCCTCACAACCGCCTCTGACGCCGAAACCAAGTTGTTTGGGCTTGAATTTGTCTGTGAGGCGGTCGTGAAACTCGCGGCAACACAATTTGACCGCTAGTCGCCGTAGTGTGCTTCCCACCGCTATCGGACGAATGCCGCCGTCTTTTTTTTTAAGGCTATCAGGTTAGCGCCGTATAAAATGGGAGTGATTTCGCTACAGATTTTACCTGAAAGCATTAAATTTATCAACGCGGTCAGCTCTTTGAGGAGGGTTTCTCCGGCATCTCCCATTAGCGGGCTAGTCAGGTCCTTGAGGTGCTGCGGGGTTATACCGTCAAGGCCACCGGCCGAACCATTAGGAAAAGAGCTGATCGCCTGTAAAGTTTCACGTTCCGTAACTTGCAGTGGTTGCGAAGAGATTTGAGACGGCACGGGAAGTTGTACTGGTGCAGTTGAAATCGGATGCTTTTCTTTAAGAGAGGAGAACACTTCGTCGGAACGGGCGGCCAAGGTGTCACTAGAAAATAGAAGTTTTGTAGCGCCTCTTATGTTACCGTCAGAAACCTTATTTTCTATTGACTTAACTTTATAGTTTAAGTGAGTATTGCAAAGATTTAAGAATGGAGATTCCGCGGAATCTATGGGAAAGTCAGGATGGAGTATATTTTGTTTGATAATAGCTGATAAACTGCGATTGGATTGGTCTTGGGGGATATGAATATTTTTGTAAGTAAATGTAAGTAAGGCTTCCCATGCGGGTAAATTATTATTAAACACAACCTTGGCCACGCATTCCGTGAGGCTCCGAGCTACAGCAACCCTAGCGCCTTTTGGTATACGTTTAGCTAATTTAGTGTGAGCTTTTAGTACTGCTAGACGAGTACATAAATTTACAGAGGGAGCCGCAGTGTTGGGAACAGAGGCCCCAGATCTGTCGACATGAGAGGAGTCGGTCGGGGGTAGGTCTATCCGAGGAACATGTTTCTTGGCAAGATGGATCTTGAGTCCATGTGCGCCCTTGTAGGGTTTGTGGTCTTGACATATAGGGCATTCCGTGAGCTGGGTGGAGGCAGGATTCATTAACACAAGACGACAAACATTACCAAATTATTAGCACGTAAGTAGAAAATATAAGTCAATGTTGACATTTTGACACCGATATCCTATGTTGATATGTAATAGTCACTGAGATGTCACTTTTCAGATATATTTTTCGGGCGAATCGATTTGGTGTTATTAGTAGAAATAAGACACCAAGAACATGGCAAAACTTCTTTCACTCGCCGTTCTTCCCGTGCAGGTGATATTTACGGCAATACAACACGTAAAATTCGTAATAAATTTGAATTCATAATATTATATTTTTGCTTGTACAGTTCAGGTAGGTTGAATAAAACAATTTATATATATACATATATAAATACTTAAATCAATACATAGAAAACGCCCATGACCCAGGAACAAATATCCGTGCTCATCGCACAAATAAATGCCCTTACCGGGATTTGAACCCACTAGGCCAGACAGACCGCCAAATATATATATTATTATATATATTAATATTCGCTATAAATATAACTACTGACATACCAATATCAATGTTTGATTTCTAACTGGAACCTGTTTATGAAATAAATATAATTAGGTATTTAGTTGAGCACAGAATAAAGTAATACTTTGTTTCCGTACCAGATCCGGACGTCCGAACAGGATATTAGGACGGACTTCAGCCCATCAATACTAGAACAATTGTCCGTTTGTTGGGTAATTAAACGTTAAATTATGCAAGCGGCACATTACATACAATTAGTGTCCGACCGAAGATCCGGTTTCGGTTTCGGCCAGTTTCGGCCAAAAAATCATGTTTGAGTCGTAGTTTCGGTTTCGGCTACAAAATGGCCAAACCTTTCGGCCTGGCCGAAACTAACGAAATGGTACTTCGTACGTTCGTACTAATTAGGAAACTAAAATATGTGCTAATTACCAAAAGATGTGGAACAGGTATTTATGTATACAGAAATTTATTGGTTTATTAGAAAACACAACTCCAATGAGGGCGTCACTGAACGGTCGACGCAGTCTTAATATGTGTTATAAGAGCGGTTTAATAACATCTTTTCAACGATTTTAACAGGTCTACAAAAGTTTCGGTTTTGGCCGAAATTAGAACCAAAGCCGAACCTTCGGTTTCGGTTTCGACAAAAAACATGTTTCGGCCGGACACTATATACAAGTTACAACCCGCTGAGCCCGGGTTACTGAGCCAAGACTGTAAACACATCCATCTTGTGAATCTTATCGGCAATTGGTTCACTTTATCTAGCTGTCGTTGCGTTGCCAAAATCACTCTCCCAGAAATATACGTTATTGGGTCAACTACATTGAGTTCGTAATACGATGAATAACCATCTTTATTGTTATTTGCATCTAAACTAAGATCGTTTTCACATTGTCCGATCCGATATCGTATGTCAGATACATGAACCTGAACTTTAATTTCTCATATCATCTTAGTTGAAATATACTGCGGCCGTATTAATAGTAAATTTGTCTTATTAACAACTCGAGGCGTAACTAATACTTAGTATGGGAGACCAAGATGGGATTTTTCGGAGTTACTCAGGCGTTTCAGATTAAGATATGAGTGATATCTTGTTACCCGTGGAGATCTAACTTAACCATTCAAGCGGTCTATGTTGGTACCCGCCCCCAATGGTGGGGCGTTGGTGGGCAGTCAAAAGAATCCAAATAGATTATAGATTTGGTAAATTTGGTCCATTTTAATGCAATAATTGTACTAATCTGACAATTATTTGTAATCTGACGTCTGACGGTTAGTTCGAAACCCGATTGCCACATTGTATACAAACTACTTATACCTACAAGGAGAAATGATTATATATATGTCCTTTATCGGAACTCAAGCTATCCCCATACCAAATTTCATCTTAACCGGTGCAGCAGTTTAAGCTTGAAGACGTAACAGACAGACAGAGTTACTTTTGGATTCATAATATTAATATTATAAAGTATGGACTATGGAAATAGGCCTTCCTATTTCCTAGACCTTCCGATAAAATCTAAATACACCATTTCACCGGTTCCAAAAGGTAAGTACCTACTATGACTATGTAAAATCATACGCTGTTAAATTAAGGCCAAAGATAAGCAATTAAAACTTTCATCCTACGCAAATAAGAGATATTACCCAGCAGACAATGAAAATTAGGTAGCGGAAATTCTTTCATAGGAATTAGGAATGCTTGTGTAGTGTAGGACGTGCCACCATTTGCAAGCAAGTAACATTCAGAATTGTCTGATTATGCCGTCTGTCGGGGCATGCAAAGCATACACGGGCTTTGTGAGATCCCCCAGATGTGTTTGCATACAAACATGTGTAGTAAGTATGTGTTTGAAATCGTTGAGGACGATTACAGATCAGTTAGTTACATAAATTAAAATTAAAAAAATAAAAGATTGATTTGTATCTGTAAGGTTAGGTTAGTTAGGTTAACAAGTTTGGGAACAAATTAAATTATTTTATTAAAGATTTTGATTTGTTTTTTTTTATGTAGTCAAACTACTATATATAAATTAAAAACTGTAATAGATGTCATATATTAAAGAAAAAGTGACGAAGCCCTCCAGTGGTGAAGGCCGGATCCCACTGGAGGGCTTCGTCACTTTTTCTTTAATATATGACATCTATTACAGTTTTTAGTTAGGTTAAGTTCGACTAAGATCGGACACCGGACAAGATCGTATGATTCAAATTTCCGCCTGTTGCGGGGGTTTTTTTTAATGCTGGCAAGGTGATGCTATGCGTTATTTGCGTGCGTGCGGGACACGCACCCGTCCTCACTTGTTGCTCCGACTAACAAGTCGCGTGAAAATATATACGGTTAAGTGCAAACGTCCAAAAACTTAGATTTTATTTTTTGTCCGGAAATACCCTTCGCCTGTTTTTCTTGAATAACTGGTAAGTTTAAGCGTTATTTGTTTCTTTTACAGGCTGCATGTTAATTTTATTACATTTGTGACAAATCTGTATATAGAATTTTGATACGATGCCTATAGGCCAAGATCCGGTCTTACCCGAAGTGGTAAAAAATCAAATGCTATTTATCCGATCTTAAATTCTAACATGCTCAAACTTTATTCTTATAGGTATTATTAGGTAAATGTGATTGATTGAGGTGATGTGAAATCACAATAAGGCTCCTAAATCATCTTGTATTAATCGCTATACTCAACTAAGCAACGACACATACTTAATTGATCTCTTATAGACTGAAGCAAATATGTTTCCATATTTATAAATAATAAAAACGCACTGAAATAAAACTATGAAAACGGATTATATCGCGTATATTGAATTTATAATACATCCCGACCCCGGTTTTCATAGTTTTATTTCATGAGTAACTATCGCGGTAACCGAAGACAATATTAAAAACGCACTGATTAAAAATAGTCGTATTATTAACACGACCACTTTCATATTATTTTATCCTTATGTCCTATTTTATCACTATAGGTATAGGTCAATAACGACCATTGGAAAAATCAGGTTCATCGTAAAAAATAAATTTAACTCATTCACTGGCTAGGCGGCTTCTCTGTGGTTTCTCTGTTCGTAGGCGTTTTTTCCCTGTGTTATAGGCTAAGCTCGTAGCGCGTAGCTCGCGCTGGTTTGTTTAGTCACCTCACCTTGTAAACGTCAGCCCGCTATTAGCTACACACGCAAACTAGTAATTTGTTTTTATTTAGTTGTTTTATTCAGTATCTTACTTGATTAATTTAGGTGGATAGAATATACAGGCTAAAATTATTATCTCTGACCATACTCTGACATGTAGTTCATACTGAACTTTCTATGAAAAGGGACCTTATTGTCGATGGCGCTTACGCCGCACAGCGCCGCGCGGCATTGTATTTATATCGGAGCATCGTTAATAATGGCGCAAGCGCCATCGACAATAAGGTCCCTTTTTATAGATAATACCACATAACCACATTATATATTTATGCCCTTGACTGTACATCCCTTTGCGGAAAATCTAAATTTCTTGAAAATACTTGCTGAATCCAGATTGAGCGCTTTTACTTTTCCAGGGGACATTCTCTTGATATGAAACTTGGATGAATAGGGAATTCCACTTATGTCCCATACATTTGTACATGTATGATTTATGATTGGATTTATAATTTAGGTTTGTTAATAAATTAGGTGCCAGATTTCATAGCTATGATAGAGTGATTACACAATTACACATCAGTTTCATCCCATCACGCGCCTCAAGATAACCGATATAAGTAAGACCTCGAATTATATAAAAACTACCTAGGTAATCAAGCTCACGCGTAAACTGGATAATATATAGTAGGCGTTTGATTCAGAGCTGTTAAATAATGCTCTCTCTATTAGTTCGTGTACATATAGTATGTAAATTTGCGTCAGTTATGCATGCATCATTAGTTCCACGTTCACGAATTCATGTATCGAAATGGTGTATCGCAGCGTACTACGTAGGCGAACAACACGCAAACGCGAAGCGAAGCGATGCGGCGCGGGGTGAATCATTCCTTTGATACCTAGAGAAGTGTCCTACGTGGGCGATCTCGTTGCGAACGCGAACGTCGTGGGTCGTGGGCCGGCCGCGCCGCGCCGCTTCGCATCGCGTTCGCGAGTTGTTCGCTACTTTTAACTAGGTAAAACGCATTTTTAACTAAACCGAGCCATTACCAGCTTTAATTTGATACTATTTTCTTCATAATTAGAAAAGTTATTGAGCGGAGAAGTCAAACATGTGAAGTGATTCTGTTTACTTGCTCGCGAATGTGTATGTATAAATAAACATTCAGGTACGAGTACTTTACTTATAAACAAACCTGGGATAACTCGGGGCACTTATACTAAAGTGACGTAGCAAAATATTTTATAGTCTACAATTAAATATATCGATGTTATGGTAAATGTTTATCCTTGGTACAACGCCTCAAGGGCCTATTTTAGATTTAAGCTAGTTATTAATTTCGTTTACGTAGTACCACTGTATATATCTTGTAAATAAATACATATATTTATACAAAATCGCTATGTATACTACTTCTTAAATTTTAAAAAGGTGTTTTTTCGAAGAATTTATTTTATTTTTAAACCGGGTCAGTATTTCAACATTGGCACTAAATGATTTATTCTAATCATTTTATATCGTTATTTATTATTTCTTAAACATAACTCCATCTACATTTATTGCTAGAAGTACATTAAAAGTGAAATTTACCTTAAGTCATTAGGTACGTAAACCATTTCGAGACAAACCTTATTTATTTTGTAAAATATGCCTGAAAGGAGTTCTTTATCAAAACTATTTTGACTATATAATGACTAATGGGCGGTTGACCGATGCAAAATATCTATCGACATCTTTTTTATCGATATCAAATCCCTAGAATGTGCCCCGATTTACACGTTTGCTTATAAAATTTTGAAAATGTTGACTTCGTGCGTGGAGAAACATTGTGCTAATAATACTAGCAAACGCTTAATAAAATCTAAGTAATAACATGCGAGTGAAATTATACTTAAATGTTGTACAAAAAAATGTGATATTATGGGAATAGAGTAATATAGTGCTTTATTGTACACCGACCAAGAAGGGCGAAACAGAGCAGCAGACATAATATATACTTACCGGATACCCTGACACGGGTAGGTGCACCTGCACCTAGGTATAGCATGAATTACCTCAGGTGATTTTTTCGTGTTCAGGCCCTAACCTGTTAAACAAAAGGTATTGTTTCCTTTATGCATTGGTTATACTACTTACTGCTAATAGCCCCGACATAAGTAACAGGAACAATTAAGCCCGTTTAAAAAGAAAATTTACCATTCTATTTATATGGTTCAAATTCATGAAACAGCCCATTCGGATAGATAACACGTTATGTTATCTCCAAAGAAGAGACCACCCTGATTGTTCCCTGAATGAGCTGGCACATAAACTTGAACCCTTACTACTATCACGATATACACGCTTTGGCACGTGCTGTATACCGCTCTTAAAAGAAACAATAGTTATTTGTTATACAAGGGTGCAAAGTTGTATTTTACCCGCGAGTGTGGAATTGAAACACACGAGAAGTAAAATACATTTGCACCCGTGTGTAACACAAAACTTTTCCTCTCACTATAGCGAGGAAAGTGCAACATCCGTTAGATCATCTTCATCACTGGAATCACTCATTTTTTTACGATATTATAACAAAAAACTCTGGAAATTTTATACTTTTACGTGAGATGTTTTTAAGTAAAAATTTTGTTGACAATGTTGACATTTCTGACGTATGAAATCATTAAATAAAATCTAAAGTATGACTTAAAATCATTAAATAAAGCTAAATCTGGTATTTTTTATTAGATTCTCAAACCATTTATTTAACGATAATTAATATCGAACCATCGACCATTATTATGAGCGTTTTACGTTTTGTTATCTGTCAAGCTACTTAAACACGCTCCATCCAAGGTCAAATTACTTTCCCCACTAGTGGATAAAATGCGTTTTTCCCCGCTTGTTTTAAAGGATAAAAGACGGCTTTCCGAGCTAGTGAGGGTAAAAGGCTATCGTTTAACAAATTAGGGCCCGAGTCCTAAAAAATCATCTGAGATAATTCATTCTATATAGATTCCATAGAGATAATTACTGTTAACGTATACAGGTATCACTGTAAAATTAAAAAGATACTTCCTCTTGTATTTAATATAGGTTACTGACGTTTAGGTACCTATATGAAGGCCCTTAATGTGGCATTCGGATACCAACTACAGAGCTGCATTACTGATGGGATATATTAATAGACCGACGCGACGGTATTTATCGTGTATTGTATGATTATTAAATTAAGTACCTACTCGTAAATGATTAAAACAATAACGTTGGCGTCATTAATCACCAGCCGTCCACGACAAATGTGCCGAAATAGACGCGATGATGGATAGCGATAATTATCTTGACATAACTCTATAATTTCACAATGCGAGGTATGGTAGTACATGTTTTGATGATTTTGATAAAAAAAATTTTTGGAATTTTTATTAGGTTCGATTCCCGGACGAGGCAAGCGAATAATAAAAAAATCTTTGAATGCAAACTGTTTCTATTTAAAAATAAAAGAATGTTTCCTTTAAGTAAAATAATCTAACATAAGGTTTTAAGGCCATATAAATAGATTTAGCCATGTTAAAAGGAAACCGGGCCATTAGCCCAATAAGAACAAAATTGGGATTTAGATTTCTTCACGATAACTAAGCGAAGACTAAAACCTTAAAAAGAAAAGTGTTATCGTAAAATGTGAAATTTCGAAATTTAGTTTAAATTTCAAAATTTTTTTTTTATGAAATAGGAGGCAAACGCGCAGACGGAATTATATTTGTGTGGTAGGTATGTTGTTATAATATGCCGATTAAAGTAGACCATCACTACTCTCATGTTGTTACAATTTAATAAGGTTGTGTTGTGATATAGTTTTAATAAAGTATTTATATAACAAAAACTGTTGGAGCACAATTACCCAGTGAGGAGCAAAGTAGGCACATTTTACGGCATTTATACATTTTATACTGGTTAGACACAGATACTCTCTTGCCCGAAAACAATAACAATTCAGGGCATCGTGCCCGCTATACTAACAAGGCGAGGCTCTCGACACTCGCGTGCCTCTCGACCCCGCTTCTTAAGAGTTTTGTTTAGCCACAATTAGGCGAATGCATCGTTTGAGTGCACTTTATACTCTCGGAAAAACTAAACTTGCGGGTGAAGTTCTAAGAAAAGTTTATGCTTAGATCCTGTGTTACCTATGAATATTACCTTATAAAGTATCTAATAAGTACCACTTATTAACCGGTGAAGTGATTTTACCAATTTTTTATTTTCGTAGAAGTCATGTATAATAAATAATTACCCCGAAAAATAAAAAGCACCGAAGGAAAATATAAATTGTGTGTTAAGGAAAATAAAATTAATTAAAATTTAAACAGCTAGAAAAAATAGGTAAGGTTATCTATGGGTAGTTACGACTATAATTATTCACAAATTACATTGTTTACAATTACATATTTCAATTGCTTTTCAAAACTAGTTTTAAATAGCTTTTGGTCAGCAAATTTACACATATTTTACAAAACACTTTACTGAAAGTTTTAAGTATATATCCTATCTAATTTGTTGGTCACATATGTTTTCAGAAACGCTCTTGAGAAAGCATTTCTATCTGAATCATGATTAATAATGAATCATGATATTTTAATAATAAAAAATTAAAGTTAAAATAAAACACGGATAAATGGTTTTCCACGAAACTTCTTTAACGTTTGTTATACAGAATTAGAAGACTATATATGTATGTGTATACCTATAGTATCAGACTAGGTATCTATGTAATCGTAAAATCCCGCTTTTAGTGAAAACGCGTTTTCACTTGTTAAAACTATTTTTCGCAGAATGCCTTGGTGAAAACTAGTTTTAACTGGAATTTTTCAGTCAAAACTAGTTTTAGCAAAGTTCCTTGGTGAATAATAGTTTTCACTTAACTATCTAAACCGATTTTCGGGAATTTTTGTGAGCAATGTAATTTACCTACAGTCTATGGATGAATCTCAAAATTATGTTATACCACGAAATTACTCTTGCCATCTAAGTCGGTCGCTAAAAAAATGTTAGTTTTTCGGGTAAAATCTGATGTAATCGCGGAATAGAGAATGACAGTGTCTCACTGATTTAGTTGCAATTCAGCACCCAGAGACTGCAGTCGTCTTTTCAGCCTTAAATTATATAGAGTAGTTAATACCACCATAACTAGTACGTAAATATTTAGTTTCATATTTTTCGGCAATTAATTTAATGGGGACTCATCTCAAAAAGAGTATTTCTGTAAATTGCCATTGTCAATCACGAACAATCATATATAAAGTATATAATTTTTTTTTAAAGAAGCGGAAACTTTTAAGAAAAGTGATAATTGTAAATATTTTAATAAAATTCAAGACCGGGTGATAGAAGTAACAGAAATTTCAAAAAATACATTAATAAAAATATTAAGATTCAAAGATCTCCCGAATTTGAAAAATTGTATATTTTTACCATATGAATTGAAATATGTGACTGGTATTAACAACTCTATATAATTTTCGCCAGAAGCAGTAAATGACGGTGTGACGTTCTGTATTCAAATTACCTCCGGACTAATTTCAAATTCTGATTCTATTTTATTTAGATTATGACAAAAAGTCAAATCGCCCTATAGTCATCAACCGAATATTAAGCATATAATGTCATCAAATTAGGGCTTATTTTACATTGAGACAAATAGGTATCCTTAACTTTTTAAGTTTAAAACTTTTTGTGAGTTAATAAGAAAGCAGAACAGCAGTATCACCTTCGCGTGTTACCGCCGATACCCGATGTATTAAATCGCGTTAGACCCGTTAATGACATTAATTATCTGTCTCTTGCCTACATTTAACCCAATTTAACTTACTAATTTAATATCAAGCAGAAATCAGGAAACTCGATTTGCAAGATAACTGCAATTTAAAATTCACCACGAAGGTATAAAAAAACCACTGCACCATTGTAATGAACCTCTACTGTAACTCTCTACTTCATTATGCATTCATGCCTAGCAACTTTTTGAAAGCTTTTCTGAAGTCTAAATTAAAAATGGTGTAGATTATAGGATTTACTGTAGAGTTCACATACCCGAGCCACGTGATTAAATTAATTAACTTGTTGCTTGGGCAACAGACACGGCAAAAGGGTAAAATCACGTACATAAGGAAAAAAGGAAGCCAACAAATTACGAATACACCCATTATAATGCCCAGTGTCCGTGCTGCCCTACGCTCCTTTGATAATGAAATCTTTTGTTTCTGCTCAATAAACTGGTGAACTACGTCTCCGCTGTTACTAACGCTTGCTAGTAAAGGCTTTTCTTGTCTTCTCTTTTTCTGATTTGTGTTTTTAAATGATGAACTCTTCTTTACACTTTCATAACTACCAGGCGACAATTTAGGATGCTGATCGTTTATGTCAGCCTCAAGTTTTTGCCTGGCAAGCGGATCATGAAGCAAAAGCAGAGGCACAAAAAAGTTTCTCTTAATATCATTGAAAGCTTTCCTCTGATTTTTATTAATACTCTCTCCACTGTCAGAATCATTTTCCGATTCCTCTTTAGTTTCTAGACTTTCTTCTTTGTTTTCTACGTGTATTACTGGTCGTCTTTTATATATTCTTGTGGCCAATGTGCGCCTCCTAAATCTTTGCCTTGCAGCAATGTAAATTTGTATATACACTATCGTCATTATTACTAGTGGAATAAAGAATGAACCAAGTGCCGAATAAACTACATAACCGGGCTCTGATGTTAATTGACAGGGCGTATCTTTTGTAAATTCCTCTGGCCAATCGTTCCATCCGAGCAGGGGCGGTGAGCTTATGATAAGCGACAACATCCACACTCCAGCAATTTGTGACAGTACTCTTCTCAATGTCCTTTTGTTCGCATAATTTATAGGGTCTGTGATCGCCCAGTATCGGTCTAGTGCTATGGCACATAAGTTTAGTATTGATGAGGTGCAGCTCATGATATCACAAGTGAGCCATATCTTGCACAAGAGTTTGCCCCATAGCCAGCGACCGAGAGTCGAGTATGCCACGTTCAGAGGCATCACCAACACCGCGACAGCCAAATCTGCTACAGCTAGTGACACAATGAAAAAGTTTGGCACTATCCGTAACGGTTTGTGGGTGAATACACCTAATATAACTAAAATGTTTCCAAAGATGGTTCCCAGAATAACAGCAGATAATACGATGATAGTAGTTAGCGCTTCCCATTCTGCAACAGCAGTTTCGATTCCCAAACTTGTATTAAAGTGGAAAGTTTGAGTCGCTTCGCAGACCGTCTCCTCGAAGAAACTCGAGTTCAAGATAAATGTGAAATTATCTTCCAAGGGGTCACCGGAAACGTTATAAACGAAGTATTGAAGAGCAATCATTCCGTTATTCATTTTAATTAATGCTCTTTTAATTACTTTAGCCGCTCGTTATTAATAACGTTTTCAATGTAAACCTTCATTGATGGGCGTAATCTGAAACAAGAAAATGAACAGAGTTTTATTCAAAATAATACTATTTATTCAGAGGACAGAATTTATATTCCAGTATTTACGTATAATGTACTGGTTATTTAAGGCGTCCTCCGGGGCCTCACGAAGTGGAAGCTTCTCTTGAGAAAATTGGCATCGAGTAGAAGAGCTTGAACCCTGACCTGTCGGACCAGACACAAGCCAACCTAGATAAGATTCTTTTAGAATTGGTTTGTTTTTGCCTAATTTAATTTTCTTGGATCCTACAATGTCCCAAAACACATCACCTCCTAGTAACACATGTATTTCTGTATTTATTTATATTTGATTCGGTGTGATAAAATATATTATGAATAAATGTTAATATACTTATTATATTAAACGATTGTATGTTCTCAAACATATTTTGGTTATAAACATATTATATCAATGTCCCTAATGTCAACGTCACACGTATTTTGATACATTTTTTATAATTTATTTATTTAAAATGTATTTCAATGCATTTTAACACCACCGTGACGAGATCACATTAGGGTGCGGTCCTCCAGCAATTCGGGGGTTTTGCGGCGGGTTGACGACCCTCCTACGTTAAAAAAACCAATGTTACGAATACGATACGAAGTAGAAAAAGTGCACCAACTACAAAATGCGTGACCAAACGGAACTCCGAATAGCATCATGGAACGTAAGAAGCTTGTATAGACCGGGAGCTTTACACCAAGTGTCAAAAGAACTGCAACGCTATCAAATAGATATAGCGGCCCTTCAGGAAGTCAGGTGGCCTGGAAAAGGAGAATGCCGGCTTGATGATGGAACTATGTTATTTTACAGCGGGATGGACAACGAGCAGCACATAAATGGAACAGGTTTTATTGTTAGTAATAACTTAATTGCGAATATTCTACGCTTCGAAGCTGTGTCCGATAGATTATGTATCCTACGCCTACGAGGACGATTTTCAAATATAACCCTCGTTAACATATATGCACCAACCGAGGCAAGCGATGAGGACATCAAGGACAGCTCTACTATAACCTCGAAACGCTATATGACCGAATCGCCGGGTATGATGTAAAGATATGCCTAGGCGATTTTAACGCAAAAGCCGGCCATGAAGATATATTTTTACCGACTATCGGAAGGCATAGCAAACACTTAGCAACGAACGACAATGGTCTTAGAATGATTAGCTTTGCCGCATCCAAATCTATGGCGGTTGCAAGTACTATGTACCCACATAAAAGCATACACAAAGGAACATGGAAGTCACCAGATGGACGAACAATCAACCAGATTGACCACGTTCTTATAGATAGTAGACATAAGAGTACGATAGAAGACGTCAGGACCTTCAGAGGCGCGGATTGCGATAGCGACCATTACCTTCTAGGTATCAAAATGAAATTCAGAATCAAAAACCTCAGAAAACCCAGACACACAACCGATCGGCCCCAGATTAACACAACATCACTAAAAGACGAGAATATACTACAACAGTTCAGACTGGAACTTAGAAACAGGTTCGAATCCCTTGATAACTTGGAGGATATTGATGCCGCATGGGACCAGACAAGAGATATCGTAAGAGAGGCTAGTCTGAAAATCCTAGGAAGGCGTAAACCTCGAAAACGACGGAAATGGTGGACAAAGGCATGCGATCTGGTCATAGAAGAAAGGCGTAAGTATAAAATGTTGGCAGAGCAAGATGACCAATGGAAAGAAAAGCATAATGACGCCAAAATTAACTGTCGTAGAGTACTAAAACAAGCAAAGCGGAATCATTTAGAGAATACTGTGAGAGGTATGGAAACCCTGAACCGTATAAGTGGCGCACGTGAATTCTACCAAGAAATCAGAACCATTCGTAAAGGATACCAACCCACCACCCAATTACTCGAAGACGACGATGGAAACCTGATATCGGACCCTACGGAAATTCAAAATATGTGGAGGAGATATTTCCAGAATCTTCTAAATTGCCCGTTAACCGCTAATCATATACAGGACTGTGAACCGTCCACCGATAGCGAAAACGAAGAACCCCTGGGCTTTGAGGAAGTTAGAAAAGCTATCATGCGTCTTAAAAATAATAAAGCACCTGGCATCGATGGACTGGCTGGTGAACTCTGGAAGTATGGAGGTGGGTCAATACAATCCCGTCTTTACGAACTCCTGCTTCTTATATGGCAACATGAACGACAACCAACCGAATGGAACGTAGGAGTCATCTGTCCAGTACACAAGAAGGGGTGTAAGAAGAAGTGCTCTAACTACAGAGGAATAGCACTACTCCCAACGGCGTATAAAGTACTTTCGTATGTGCTGCTGGCCCGATTAGAGAAATACGCAGAGCAAATCCTTGGAGACTATCAGTGTGGATTTCGGCGTAATCGGAGCACAGTTGACCAAATCTTCCTCCTCAAACAGCTCATGGAAAAGAAATGGGAATATGCGATGGAAATACACTCTCTATTCGTGGACTTTGCCAAAGCTTACGACAGTATAGACAGGCAGGCGCTCTTCTCCATACTCCGGAATTTTAAAATCCCAGACAAACTCGTAAGAATGATTGTGGTCGCCACGGGTACAAGTCGAATGCGAGTCAAAGTGGGAGGAGGGTTGACGGACGAGTTTGAAGTCATTACTGGTCTTAAACAAGGAGATGCGCTGTCACCCATACTGTTTAACCTAGTACTTGAATACGTCATCAGGAAGGTAGAAATACTGGACGGCGGAGTGGAGTTAAACGGCCTGCATAAGATCATTGGGTACGCAGATGATCTTGCTCTTCTGGGAGAGGACAGCGTAACCGTCACGGAGAAAGCAAGGGTATTGACGGAGGAAGGTTCGACGGTCGGTCTCAAAATTAACCAAGAGAAGACGGAATATTTACACATGCGGAGGCGCAGGAACACTTTGGAGCAAAGAGAGAACTTAGTTGTCGATGGTGTCTCGTACAAAGGAGTGCAAAATTTCAAATACCTGGGCTGCATTATTAATGACACACACTGCAGAAAAGAGGACATTGAACTTCGCATCCAAAGTGCCCTCAGATGCGCGGCGGCCCTTCACAAAATATTGGTGTCCAAGATTATGCGCCGGAAAACCAAGATTCGTGTCTACAAAACCGTTATTAGACCGATCTTGATGTATGGTTGCGAATGTTGGACACTTACTCTGAAGGAAGAAAATCAGCTCCTTGTCGCTGAAAGAAAAATATACCGAAAGATCTTGGGGCCAACACAAAGAGAAGATGGTAGCTGGAGAATCCGGAAAAATCAGGAGATAGAAAACCTGGTCTCTGAACCAAACATCATCGGCGAAACCAAGTCAGCAAGACTCCGCTGGCTTGGGCATCTCGAGAGAATGACAGGCGATAGGGCAGCAAAAAGGGCCTACGTTGGACGCCACATAGGTCGACGCCCAGCAGGTCGTCCTAAGTACCGCTGGAGAGACCAAGTTGAGAAAGATCTACGCGCCCTGCAAGCAGAAAACTGGGAGGAGATCGCACAAAACAGGGCGTGTTGGCGCCAACTCGTATCGGAGGCCAAGACTCACTTCGGGTCGCTGAGCCAGCGGAGTTAGTTAGTTTTTTTTTTTTTTAAGATAAATGAGAGCAAGATAATATTGTAGCGCATTTGAAATAATTTTGATTAAAAGTAAAATAATATAGCTTACTAAATACGAGTATATGTTACTAGAATGGATGTCAGCATTAAAAATAATTAAATCTAAGAACAGTTTAAAAAAACTTGTCCTTTCAAGGAGTTCTAAATGCCTACAATACGAAAAAAGTTTCACTTCCATCGTGTTTTCCTAAAGCCACACAATGATTTTTATTATTTTATGCAAATTTGTTAAATAAAAAAATAGTAAAAACGTATCAGCTTATTTATTGAAACCATATTTCACAAAGTACAGAAACGCAATAAATCCCTAAAAGAAACATAAAATGCTTTTCTACAAAATCAAATCTACACACTTCCAAATTATTAATAACTAAGTGTAAGGATGATGTTAAAATTTCCCTACTTCGATGGAAATAAATATATACAGGCAACATATTTTTGTATATATGTGTGTGTTGCTGAGCGTAAAACAACAGCGTTCCACGCACACATCAATCGTGTTTCGGCTTCACTTATGGCCGATTAGCCGTATGGGGACTATCTGTCTATGTGTAATTAGTCTAAGTTTACCAATTATGTTTTATTTTATTATAATTTTATTGTTAAAAAGTTATTTAATAACTCAAATTACTGATTTAGAAGTACATTTGAAAAATATCCTTTATTACACGAAAAAAAAACTAGGAAAATATGTAATTAACTTCAATATCCCTATCCCTATACCAATGCGGATCCGGTCCGGCTGGATCCGGCCGGATTGTGGTCAAAATCCGGCCGTCCGTCCGGCCGCCGGCAATCCGGTTTGCAATCTCTAGTCCCACGTGTGACACAAACGCTAGGTAAGTATTCGTAGTCCCGGCAATAAAATAAATCAGATCGTTTCCGCACCTAAACCCAATCAATTAGCACCGGAACTTATTTCTGTATTCGTGTCTACGTGTCCCTATTCATCAAGGTATATTGTGTACTTTATATGGGACCCCAGCACTTTTGGGTTTTGTTTCGTCGTACAAATTGTTTCGAGGATTGGTGTTTTAAAGGCGATTCAGTGTCCATGTTATTGACCAAATAAATAATAACAACAGCGCGTTGCGCTCAGAACCGTTAGATGCCATATTTTTTATGACTAGATAGATAGATGGTATAGATAGATAAACACTTTATTCATTTCCACAATATACATGGTAATTACAAAAAGAGATTTATTAAACCTGTACTAAAATTGCGTTTTGATATTTGTGAATATTTGCACATGGTATTAGGTAAATAATTCTTGGCAAATTCTCATATTTTTGCATGGGGAACGAAATTTTACGTTTCCAAAATGAAAACTTTATTTCAATCTTACAAAATTTCCGAGAACTTTTCTAATTTTCTTTAAAGCTTTGTGCAACTTTAGTGTTTAGCATATCTTTAGTGTTGTATACTAACTAATAGCTACCTAACACAAAAGTCATTAAAGAAACGGAAAAAGGCTATTATTGGGCAAATCTTTATACAGATCGACCTCACCCCAAACTATAAGCAATGTTTGGTATATGGGTAAATAAGTACTAGGCGACGAATAGACATACTTATATAGATAGATACATACTTAGATAACATATCCATTACACTCGGGAACAAACATTAGTGATGATGAACACGCAATTAAGCCGGGATTCGAACCTTCAGCTTTGTAGGTAGGGTCACTAGGTCACTACCAACTAAGCTAGGGGGTCATTATTTGTATTAAGAATGACATTGTTTGTATTAACTATGATTTTAAGTATTTTAGGTACCTGGGAAAACCACCAAAAAAGAAAGTCAAAATATTTATGAACCAAAAAATTAAATATATCTAAGTAGGTAGTTACATAATAAAGGCTAACCAAGCTGCGCACTAGCCTTATGGTGATGGCGGGGCGTTTAAAGCACTCGATCCCCACTGACTTGGCAAATTTTCAGACGACTATTTTTAGTGCATATTTAAGAAAAGGAAAGCCAAGGCCAAGCTAAATTAGCTCGGTTTGTATAGGTACAAATAATTTTGACGCACCGCCACTACTAAGCTAACATATTAACATACCTACAATAAAATTTTTCATTGTTGGCTAAATTTTCATTGTCCATCCACTTTACACAAAATAGCCAGACGGAAGATTCACTCTTTCCGAGCTTTTACCGCGAACTGCGGAAACAATCTGCGAAGACTCGGTCCGTGCAACCCTTAAGCTATATTTAGCCAAGCCTAGTACTCCGTATAAGATGAATAAAGTCTAAGGGATAAACGTGCCTTGGAAATCTAGAAAATTTGAATCTCGCACAGATGGTGCTACCACCAATACCAACCTTTGGCCTATTCTCGGCTAGATGGCGTTGACGGTTTCTTTTGTTATTTAACAGTTTTAACACATATCAGTGAAAGAACATGGGTCAAAATCATATAAAAATAATAAATCCAAATAAAAAAAACATTTGTCCACTTTACGTAGCTGTTTAGCGTGCGGAAAGTTAGTTTTCGCGAATTAGTACTTTTGACTTTTCCAGCTTTTTTAAATTTAATTTTGACCGTAGTAGGGTAAATATGAGAGTTCCAGCGCACAGGGGGAGGGGTGGGGGAGGGGCCACACCGCCAAGCTACGCCCCTTTGTGCCACGCCCCCTTTTGCCCCAAGCCACGCCCCTTTTGTCACGCCCCTTTTGGCACGCCTCTTTTGCCCCCGAGCCATGTCTTTTATGGCCACGCCCCTGGCCCAGAAATTGATTTTTGATCAACTTCATTATTTTTCGATTGTATTACAATGATGTTACAGAATTAATAATGTAGAAGTTTCGAATTCCTTACTTGTTGTGTTTATTATTTTTTCGCAACTGTATTAAAAAACGTCGTTCGATACACGTGCGGAAAATGTCATTCTTGTAATTGTTGTCTGTTAACAATATATTGTTGTCTTTCAAGTAATGACATACTTTCCGCACTAGCATCGAAATGTACTATTATGGGATCGTGGACGCCCGGCAATAAATAAAATTAGGTATTTTATTTATTGCCGGGCATTAGGTTCCTTCATGGTTTGATATTAAAAAACCGCAAATCGATGTACAGGTTAGCCGTTTGGCACACGCATACTACCTAGAGGTCAAAACAAAATTTTTGACCCGCAGTTCCTAAAAAAATTTCCCGGGGGGGGAGTGGTAATCGTATCTGAAGGATACAACCTTGATATTTTGTGTCAAAAACTAAACGAACTATACCAACTGATGAAAAGGCGCAGTTAAAGGGTTAAAAAGGTATTTCCCGTTCGATATATGGATATTACGTATCATTTTATGATTAATATGTACCGTATCTGCAGTAGTTCCATAAGTCTCGTAAAATAGGTATTGAAGTAGAACTGTGTCAGTTTGTAAAATTTAAAAATTTTAAAAAAATTGATAATGATTTTTTTTTTTCAAAATTGCTTTGCTTTGCTGGGGTTGGATATGAGGATATCATGTATCATTTGTGGTATATTGTACAAAAAAAATCAGCCATATCGTAGCTGGAGGAGCCCAAACCACAGAATAACTAATAGTACTCTCAAAGATAAACAAAGGTAAAAAGAAGAACAAACGGTCAGACGGCCAGACAGACAGACGGACAGCGGATTCTTAGTAATAGGGTCCCGTTTTTACCCTTTGGGTACGGAACCCTAAAAATTGACTTGTAAACGCCTGTAGACCTAATTTTTGTAGGTCGAAAGTACACATACTGGTGCATGTGTAGATGTGACACGCACACATACATAGATCGGATTATAGAAGGTATAGGTAAGGAAATGAATATTCATGTATCAAAAAGTGACCGTAAAAAACAGTAAATAGGCGGCGCCACCATACACTGAAGTACCTAGACCATACACCTAGTATTTTATATAGATATGCACCCGTGCGACCGTGAGGGACAGAACATACGCAATGCGACAAAATTAAAAACACGTTTTAACATTCTTGACAACATACCAGAAACAACCTACGTAATTTGGTCGGGTTATTTGCTGCCCCTCCCCCATTTCATCTCTACATTATTATACGTCTATGGTTCATGTCATGGAGTCTCCTACATATTACAATACTCTTTGGTCTCAGAGCCTACCTAGCGACACCGGAGAGATTAGGAACAGGTGTATTATTTACAGCTGAAAGCTGGTCACTTTTGCAACAATTCTGCCTTAAGAGATTGACATCCTTTCTGTACCATCCATAGATCGGATGCAAATCAGAGATGGCGCATTCTAATGAGTTTCTATAAAATGCTTTAAGAGGGCTCTTTTTTCTTAATATACTTTACTGTTTGATGTGTAGTCTTGCCACAGACAACCCCACAGACTTTATTGATAACAATTTTACCACAATAAATTACGGTACAACTGGTACGTACCACTGCCTGTAATGAACATGTCCCATCCCTACGCTGTGTCGTTTGGAACGACCAATCACAACGCCGTGAGGCCCGTGAGTACCCGCCCCACACTTCAGAAGGGCCCTCCACACTCGTGCGCGAACCGCGGCGCGAAGCCGCGAACGCGAGTGTGGAGTCTAGTTCGCTAATCAGCGAAATCGACTCCACACTCGCGTTCGCGGCTTCGCGCCGTGTAGTCTGGAGCGGACTAGAGGTTGATGATTTCCGTCGCTAACAAAATGGCCAATATTAGGCTTCTAGTGAGTCTTGCAAGTTCGCGCTTCACATCTCCTTTGACGCGGGCCGAAAAACCGACAAGAAACGGGGAACAAGGCGCGAAGGCGTAAACAATCTGGGCAATCGACGCCACACGCGTTCACGGCTTAGCGCCACGATTCGCGCACGTGTGTGGAGGGACGTTAATGTTTGGCAAGTAGTTTCCGTCAATTAAATATAATAAGGCGGCAAATGTCAAAATGTAGGCGCGAGGGCACATATTCATATTCTAATTTATTAATAATATACACATACATTACATGTCAAAAACGTAATAAATAATAGTACTACCGTACAGAAAGTAAACTTCCTACAAAACCGAAGTTTGACAGCGGTTCAGGGTCGAATCATGCTATCCCTTTCGGCTTTTTAGGGTTGTTAAAATTCAAGTCATTATCTTATCAGTGTCTGGTCATGCACGCAAAGGGACGTCAAGTTGTGCCAACCCTAAAGGCCGTAACACACCATCGCACCGCACCAAGGTCATTGTGCGGTGCGATGGTGTGTTATGGCCTTAATAATTGCTCGGAGCAATGCCGAGCCGAACGGGGCCGAATTTGCCCGAAACGAGGATATTCGCACCCCTGGCGAGGGGTCGGTCTTTCATACAAATTTTGAATTTTGAGCCTTTTTCTACTGACAAAATTGGTTTCCATATAAGTATGCCATATTAAATTTGTCAATCAATCTATCGTGCAATACAGTCATAATGTCGGCGCATGTGTTCTACGCCTTATCAAAATAATTTGGTTACATTTTGTAATCTGTTTCCTCAGTTCAGCCAACATAACTGCTAAGCTAGCTAAGCTAAACTATGGATGGTATAGAAAGGATGCCAATCTCTTATGGCAGAATTGTTGCAAAAGTGACCGCTTTCAGCTTTAAATAATAGTTCCTAATCTCTAGTGGCGCTAGTTAGGCCAGAGCCTACACGTCCCAGAGGACGTGAGGATAACATGTAAGGCAACAAATAACCCGACCAAATTACGTAGGTTGTTTTTGGTAGTATTTCGGTGTATGGTGGCGCCGCCTAATTACTGTTTTTTGATGGACACTTTTCATACATAGAGATTTGGCTCCTTTATATAGTCTCCATGAGCTAAACGTCAAGTCAACTGTCAAGTCAAACGTGAAGTGAAGTGTACGTACGTGATTACTTGTGTCGTTTCTTTTCCCTATCGCGACAGCAGACAAAATCATGTTTATTTATGTAATAGTTAATCATCCCTAGTTTAGAGCTCTTGTAATTAGTGATTTCCAACGAATACCTGTCGTTTTATGGGAGTTGGAGCATCAAAATGGGCTGTTTAGCTTGGATTCGAGGTACTTAAAACATCGCGTCCAACCTTGGACACTTATTGTGCTTGAATATACGCAATTACCTGGTTTACATGTTGTCAAAGCACTAAAATTATTGCAAACTTGTGAAAAATGTGAAACTTGTAAAAGGTTGTCACGGCTGTTATTACAATGTGAATATTAACGTGAATACTAATTGTCATTGTTTATGAACTATTGCCCGATCGCCCGTGTTTAATTATGAACTTTAATGTGTGTGATAATTTAACACAGTGCTTTATATGGCTTCCTAATGACATTTAAGCCATTGGTTATATTAGTTTACATGATATTTAGTTTGACCTCCCTCAAAGATACACCCCCTGCATACGCGGCATCGGCATACTAGAGATGGGTAGCTCAGGGGATATAGATATAAAGGATATATATCTTTCTCTTTTCATGAATCACTCTTCTTGTCTTTACGAATCCGAATATATCAGTATATCCCAATATATCCGTACACTCGCACCGTCGCACCACCGGCAAGGATTTACAAAAGTGAATAGATAGATAAGATAAGCGATGTCTATTGTCTCTTTGTCTCGGCCGCGCGTCGACGCCGTCGGTCAACCGAAGTACAATGCAATGAGTTCTATTGCTTAAAGTTTTAAAGCTTAAAGTTTTTTGGACCTAGCATGATTATTTTCGTTGTTATTATACACTAGCTGCGTTTTGTTCCTACAAAGTGAGAATTGAACTATGCATATGCAAACTAATTTAGGTCATATTTTGGTAAGTTTAAGGATTTACACCAAACGTATTTGCGATTTCCAAAATTATGCAAATCGTTCGCTTTGCTTTGACCTCGTTCGTTTCGACGGGACTTGAGTGTATTCCTTTAGGTATTTAATAAAATGTAAACAAACCGCAATAAGGTATTTTATTACGCAAAAATAATAAAATTCAATAACGTCAATATATTCATTTTTAAATGCAAGGTCAAGGTTATAAATAGCGCAATTCACGACGCGCAGATTTGTCAAACCTAAAGTAATAGCATGAGCATGACAATACGAACCAAAGCAAGCGCCTTCGTGAATGAATCGATCTATATCCAATATCCATCATGATACAATCATCCAAGACATTCAATATACAAAATGAAAGAAACAATCTCGCCACGGTATAATAACTACTCTAGTGTCCTCTCTCTCACTCATAACATGACGTAAAGTGAGCAAGTGCCGATAGTAACTGTATCGGCCCGATACAGTTGCGAGCGGGAGCAGTGACGCATACGGATATAAAGATATAAAAGAGTGATATATATCCCAGTGAGAGAAAGATATATATCACTCTTTTCTTTTTACTGACACATTTCGCCCATCTCTACGGCATACGCCTATTTATAGTTAGACGATGGTACCGCGATAAGTCCTAATTAATTTGTTTGCATCTAACATTGTTCTCATATTTTGAGCTTGTTAGTGCTAATATTTGTAATTTGCATACTTATATGATGGCTGATCATGAATAAGATTTGTCCAAAACCCAAGCTTTTTTAATGTTGTGGATGCTTTATATGTATAAAATCTAAATTTGCTTACCCAATTTAAGACAATATAACACTGTAGATCTGCAGAAATCTACTTCCTACTTTAAATTTGATGACCGGTCTGGCCTAGTGGGTAGTGACTCTGCCTGTGAAGCCGATGGGTTCGAATCCCGGTAAGGGCATTTATTTGTGTGATGAGCACAGATATTTGTTCCTGAGTCATGGGTGTTTTTTATGTATTTAAGTATTTATATATTATATTTGTCGTTGTCTGAGTACCAATAACACAAGCCTCTTTGGGCTTACCGTGGGACTTAGTCAATCTGTGTAAGAATGTCCCATAATATAAAATAAAAAAATGATATTTGAAGTTATAACGATACATATATATTTTACTATTTTCTTTATTTTTAGGCTTAAAAATAACGCTTCCATTTAAAGACAAGGAATTAAACAAAATAGCAGCATTCTTCAATGTGACTACTTTCCTCCTAACCTGCGCTGCCCTGGTGCAGCCCAGCTGGTTCAGGATAAAGGGGCTGCACTGCACTCAAAGCCTGTCACTGTCTCAGTTCTTCTCATTTGATGAAGATGATGACTATGATGATCAGATTAACATAGATCAGGGGAGAGACTTTGATCCGGTGAAGAGGGATTACCCTGGTAAGTTGATATCAAGTTTTTATAAACTTGCAGATTGATTTACAAGATCTGCCGTTTTGTGCCAGTACTCATTGGATTCTTTTCCCAATGACTTTGTAAAGGAACCTTAGCATTTGCCTTGCACTAAATTATATTAATTTGTTAGCTTCATATTATTTATGGAAGCCAGATTAAAATACTCAAAGCTTATCACACTGGCGTGTGACTCATAATATTTACCTTTTTTTCAGGTCTACCACCATGTACAACACCAGAGACCATTACACTCATGAGAGTACTAATCCTATTATGCTTCATGGTACTACTTTGTTCCTCTATTGGAATCCTCATCAACATAACTAGCTTAAATAGTAAAGCAATCAAGATGCTCCGTAGGAATGCCATCCCAAGCATAATGTGTGTGTTTTGGGTGATAGCTATAGTTGGCGTGTGCTATTATACCACTGTGGTATTGGGGAATGCAAACAACTATGATCCTAATACAATACAAGTGGATTATGAGTATGGTTTCTACACGATAACTGGCGCTGGTGAGTCATTTATTATTGTTTCATATCTAGTTACATGTACCAGGATTGGATGTTGCATCTCCATATACATATTCCTGTAT
The DNA here is from genome assembly GCF_947568885.1 of Cydia strobilella. Lineage (NCBI taxonomy): Eukaryota > Metazoa > Arthropoda > Insecta > Lepidoptera > Tortricidae > Cydia > Cydia strobilella. The sequence goes on from NC_086050.1 coordinate 12,748,401, forward strand.
GAATTTTGTTAATTTGAGTTGTGTTTGCTTTCCAGTTTCGTACACATACTAATCATCGATTGTTTGCGATATCTGCTGTCAGATTCAGATATATGCTACTGCAACAGTGCCTCGGCTAGAACAAAACTCACATAAAAATCACAAATCTCATCTGTTTTGTTATAAAAATAACTAAATTTACACAAGAGTAGACAGACCTTGCAAATGCCTTGAGGATAGCGGAACTCGTATCAATCGGAAATCGTCTTAAAATAAGCAAATTCTCTTGTAAATTATGTACCATCCCATACTTAGTTCATAAATCTGTTCTTGTCTGTCACTTTTAATACTTGTAATTTGTTTAAAAGTAATAGAATTAATTGTATCTATCAAGAATGAGGTTAATTGTTGCCTTTATAATTTCAGGTGCTCTAGCATTGCTAGCATCCGCCGCCAATTTATGGGGGGCGCCACTCTCCAGCGACGAGGACATTCAGCGGCGAAACCTCATGGAGGACTGGGACGGCTACGAGGCTCACAGGTAAGCGAATAAGTAATCTCTTATTTCGTTCATGAATTTAAACTACGATAAAAAGCTTATAAAACATCGGAAGTTATCTACACGAAAAACATGTAAAATCGGGTAGACTGCATAGTGACAGCGCAATACAGTCTCGTTTAAAGATCACTTGTGAGTCTTGTGACCCTCTGGTTCGCCTTACACTTAATCAGATTCATTGAGTCGTGCCTTGCCTTCCTTTTGGCAGTAGTTCCTTAATTAGACGAACTTGGTCTACCATTCGTTAAAAACTGGCGCCTACTTCTAATGCCAGTTGCACCATCCGCACTTGACAGACTGATCAACGTCACCCGGCGCGCCGCGGCTGTTTACTATGAAACTTTCCATACAATAAAATTTAGCGAACTCTTTAACGATGACAGTTTGGTACAACCGACCCTTACCCTTTTCGACGCCGTGTCAAACACAAAAACTGTCATCCAGACGCCACGTCACCGAAGTGTCAAAACTTAAATTGAACTTTATGCATATGCACGTAGGTCTATGTTGCTCTGTGGTCTATGACCAATTAATCGGTCTTTGGCGTTGAAACCTACGGTGCGTATATATCGGTCATTGGCGTCAAAAGGTTAAACTGTTCAAATATTCATACTGAAGTTGATAGTTTTTTTTCTCAAACATGCAATAAAATTGATTCTTCATATTAGGCAGGGAAATATCACGTCTCAAGCGCTAGACGAGAGGTATGTAATGAAATTTCATACAAAGTTGCAGGCCTAGGCCGGGAAGTGGCTCTTTTTTAATTTCCAATTTTCACATATATTTATGACACAGCATCATGGAATTCAGCCATAAAAAAACTATAACCAATATTTGCTTTTTGGTTCGGAATGACATTCTGCCAATACGCCTATAAAAAAAAAACAATAAACGATATTTGATATATTGCAGTTTTATTTGTGTAAAATTTACAAAAAAAATATAAATAAAACATTATTAACGAATTCCAATAATATTGAATTGCAAATGTAACTACAAATACAGATTTAAAATATTTCATTTTTAAAACAGTTGCTCAAAAAGTGCTACTTTTATTGGCTGTTTAGCGTGCGGAAAGTTGGTTTTCGCGAACTAGTGCTTTTTACTTTTCCAATTTTTTTAAATTTTTACTTATTGATGAGTTTTATTATTAGTTTCATTTAAACGTCGTAATCAACATAAAAACCTACTGTTAATGTAAGAATACGAAAAATATGCATATTTCATATTTTATTACTTACCTCTTCATCATTATAAGTATTATAACACGTTTATTTTTTAATGTTGAAAAACCGTTCTTAATAAGTTGTCTGAATGGAACGGAACGCCTGTCAAAGAAGAGGCGTATTTTCTTACTGCAAGAATGTTTTTATAAATATACGATACACAAATAATCATAAATAACGATATTTAGGTAATAATAGTACAATGTTTTAATATTTACAATTGAATGTCATTCTTCACTCGTCCCGAGTCTTAGCACTCGCCTACGGCTCGTGGCAAGATATCTCGGTACTCGTGAAGTAATGACATACTTTCCGCACTAGTATCGAAATGTACTATTAAATATTAGCGGTAAAAAAATGTCTACTCAAACACGCGTAGGTATTTTTTAAATCGTTTTGGAGGTAAAGTTGAACATTTTTCATTCTGTAATTCTATTTTATTGGATTTATTGTGCCAACAACGCACAATTGTGTTATTTAATATGAGTTCCGACGAAAATGTTAAATGAACACCTGTTAATTATACTCCATGTTTAAGGCAACGATGTATGTGAAGCATAATATTAACATAAATAAAAAAACAGGCCAAGTGCGAGTCGGACTCGCGCACCGAGGGTTCCGGACTTTTTAGTATTTGTTGTTATAGCGGCAACAGAAATACATCATCTGTGAAAATTTCAACTGTCTAGCTATCACGGCTGATGAGATACAGCCTGGTGACAGACGGACAGCGGAGTCTTAGTAATAGGGTCCCGTTTTTACCCTTTGGGTACGGAACCCTAAAAACTATGTAATCTTAGTTATGTGGCTAAAACTACAGGCAGACGGATGCAAGGCGAAAAAATCAAACATACATAAATATATCTTGAATTTTTTTGTAATAAATTGATAAACTACATGTGTAAAATATACGACACGTGTGATAAAGATAGGTATAGGTGGTAGTTATATTTTGTGCCTAGTTTACTTTTAGTATCTTTAGAAATAAAACTTTGATTTCGTGGAGATTTCTTTATTTCATTGCATGTTTGAGAAAAGCACTATTGTACATACATCGGCGTGAAAAGGGGTTATCGGCATCATAACTATCCGGCCTCACTACGTTCGGCCATCTATATGCATTCGGCCGGCAACCCCTTACTTCCCAGCCTCTGTAGTAATGTACTATTTTTCTAGCGTGGGCCCAACCCCGTATGTGCCGGCGCTGCCGCCGTACACGCCGAGCGCCGACTTCCCGGCGGGCTACGCGCCGTCGGCGCTGCCGGTGTACGCGCCGCCCGTGCTCGGCGCGCAGCAGTACTTCCCCTTCGACGACCTTTCTGTACTACCGCCGCCTCCGCCTTATACTCCCTAAGGTTTTTCCATTCATATTTTGTCCTATTACTATACGCGAATCAAATTTTGTTATGTAGTTTTGATTCGCGTTCATTTAAGTAGAAAATACCACAATTAAATAATTAATGACAAAGATATGCCTACTATGAAAAATATTCAGAATCGAACCTCCATCTACTAATCCGGGGCAATGGCTAGACCAAAATTGGCAGTTCTACTTCCGCCCCAAGTAACAAGCGGTCATAGTTAATTATTCTAAATACAATATCTATTTGAATGTATGGGTTATTCATTTTGACAAATGATTTAATCAGTTTCGCAAGTAGGTAACAGATTCCATGTCAGTATTTATGTTAGTTTAATAGTTATAGATATGGTAATGGTACTTGGTTTTCGACCATTTTTTGTTGATTTTCCTTTGTCCCTTCGCGTCGACAGCAATTGTTGCCTGTACGACAGTCGACAAGGCGACTACGCCCAGTTTTGTTTTACCCGCTGATCGCGATAACAAGACGCATCGCGTCGGCGTTTACTCATTTTACTGCAATCGGCGTGATTGAGGGAGTGGACCATCTCTCCTCTCGTTTTGAGCGCATCAGTCTTAAGTTCATCACAGACGGAGCGATAAGCTTTAAACGAGGTTTCACTAGCAAGACCTTGCATGCAATTTTCATAACATTTCGGTATCTGATGAAAATAATACACATTTGAATGCAGTTTACCTTAGTGATCGGCAATGTAACGTAAATTGCATACGAGTTATTGTCAGTCTACTCCTCGCTTTAGCGTATAATATAAATGACAAAGTTTTACCCCCAAATATTAAGTAAGTATAGTTTAAATCTTCTCAAATGATTTTTACGCCAAAGACTAATCTGTTAAACAAACGCCATTGTTTCTTTTGTGCGAGGGCGTGGCCATTGTGTCTCAGCGCGTGGCACGCACTCAGAGACAATGGCCACGAGCTCAAACACAATGGCCACGCGCTCGCATAAAAGAAACAATAGCTTCTGTTTAACAGTTTAGGATCTTTGGCGTAAAAATCATTTGAGAAGATTCAAACTTACCAATTTTGATTTATTTTTATTTAATATAATCAACGGGCTCAATGGGCCCATTAGTATTTTTTTTCTGTGGCTTAGGGTGGTATTCCATCTGTCTAATGTGTATTGCGTCTCACATTTTGCTTTATGAGAGAGCGAGACGCAATGACATTGGACAAAGAAATTGGACAGGTGTAAATACCACCCTTAGCTAAACTTACAATTCAAATAGTGTATTCAATAGTACTGTAGTGTTTTCATTAGTTTCATAATATAGTACAATGAATAAATTATGTGTTCCGATCTCGAATATATGTGAGCCTCTTCTGATATCAATAACTTCAAAACTAAAGTGACTACTCACTCCATATAACTTGCTGTAGGTTATTTAAAAATAATTAAAACGTGAAGTTATAAATGAAAGTAATTGTTATTTACGTGTAGAAAGCATAATGTTCTCTTTTGTATATGTGGTTGTGAGTTTATTAACACTGTTCACTTCAAAATATGTGATTTGCCATTTTAGTGCCTATTCATGTCGTACTTCTCAAATGCTTTAAAATTATATTTAAAAATAATAAAAATTCGGTTTGTTGTGTACATATAGCTATATAGTTTAACCCTATAATAGTATTTTTATTAGGGTAAGTCATGGACGAAACATAAAGCATTTTTCTTAAAATAATATTAACTAAGTATAGTTGGTCAAGCAAATTTTGTCAGTAGAAAAAGGCGGCAAATTTAAAATATGTACGCGCGAAGGGATATCCTCCTATAGAAAATTTGAATTTCTCGCCTTTTTCTACTAACAAGATTTGCTTGACCAACTATAGGTATATATATTAAATAAGTATTAATTATGTTAGTATATATCACAGTTTTCATTTAAGTACGTTATTTTATACTTTAATTTATACTGAAACTTCTTAATATCACAATTGCCCAGTGGCCTAAAATGTTATAATTTATAACATCCATTATTGGGGACCTGAACTATTATCAGATGGCAATAAGCAATAACTATGCCTGTAGGAATTGCCTATCAATAAGTAACATAAATTAAAACTTATCGAGGAGAAAAGAAAATGTTGATCTAAGATTTGTTTTCAACTTCATTTCATTTCATTTTTTTAAAGAGCATCAGGTTACCACACACAGGTGCAATTTTACTTGTAAAATGCTAAGAATCGAGCAGCACAACTGACTTGTATTCCACGCCGTTTAGTACTACATATAATAGTCCAGGGGCCCGTTTCTTAAAAGCTTGTAACTTGTAATATACTTGTAAGGATATTAACTTAAAGTTACGATGGCGCATGGTCAAATGCTACGTGCTGTCGATATTTCTCTATGGTGTCGAAGGGTGGACCATTAATAAGACTATGGAGGCTAAGATCAATGCATTCGAAATGTGGTTATACCGAAGAATGTTAAAAATTTCCTGGAGAGACAAAAGTTTCAAACATTGAAGTTCTGAATAGAATGAACAAAAAACTTGAACTTTTGACCACCGTAAAGACAAGGAAAACCTCATATTTTGGACATATCTATAGACACGACAAGTATAACATAATTCGTAACATCTTGGAAGGGAAAATCGACGGCAAAAGGAGCAGAGGAAGGAGAAAGCTAACCTGGATAGACAACATTAAAAGCTGGTCTAATATAAATGACACTGCCAGTTTGTCTAGACTGGCACAGGATGGAACCAAGTTCCATAAGATGATCGCCGACATCCGCTGAGGATATGGCACAACAAGAAGAACTTGTAATATAAGTGGAAGTTAGAAAGGTCTAACAAAAGCTGTCAAGAAGTGACATCCGCTTGTATTACAAGTTACAAGCGTTTGAGAAACGGGCCCCCTGTACTCATAATTCCCCTAAAGCTTGTTTTGTAAAAAAATAACACCCAAGTACTGGGGCCCATTTCTTGAACGGTATTAGACTAATATTATTAGTCAACTGTCGAGTCGTATGGGTTACCATAGCAACACACTAATATTATTAGACTAATACCGTTCGAGAAATGGGCCCCTGTCGTAATTATGGGCGCAAGTACGGGAGCGCTTATGTGTGGTGACCTCGATTGTCTTTGTGCTCTGTCTAATATTTGAGATGTGTTAAAAAACCATTTTCCAGCAAGTTCCTGAATGTGTCAAATGTAACGAGCTAAAAGTAGGTTAATCAATCTATTTAAATTTGTGTTTGTAAACAACCCACGTCGGATCCCTTATAGACCGGGGGCCAGGAACAGATTTCCATGACCAAAATGCCTCCCGGGCGAAAACTCGTATAGTGGTTAACGGCTATGTATGATGAACCCTCATACATAGCCGACTGACTCATGATCATGACTGACGAAATTTGCGCCTGGCTCGCGGTCTATTATGGTCAGCCGCAGAGAAAGACTTTTCCTGCCATTTTCCATACTTATCCGTACATTTGCAGACGTAAAGCTCAGGTGAATCTTCTGTTGATTCACCGCCTCTTTGGAAACCTTACATACTGTCCGCGCGCGAATTCCGTGCACGGCTGAGGAATGTTAGGAATGTTGGGCGTCATGACAGAGTAGTGTCATTTTGTACGTACGGGCGCGGCGCACTCCCACTTCCTCGACCTCCGAATGCACGGAATTGGCGCGCGGGCAGTATGTATAATGGTAATTCTTTGGCACACACTGCACCCAAACGGCATACGAATTTTGGGCAGCTATCTGACCGCCGACGATTAGCGGAAGTTAGTATCGAGATTACCGATATTTTTCTTAAGGCGTGAAAATGTAACGCTTACCATACATAAACCATGTGCCTTTCTTGGGCGAACAAACAGTCGAAAGCCAGTCGTTTTGTCGGCGCCGGTCGGACTTGTGCCTAAACATGAAATTTCGTCTTATTTGTTCTAGTTTTAAATATTTTGTTCCTACTTTGGTACTGCACGATAATTTATAAACAAACAATATTCATGGCAGTATAGGTCTCGCCATTTAGACGGCGGCCACGCACACAGTTATTAAGTCATGCATAGGGGTGTCTAAATAACCCAAAAGTTGATGTTTTTGAAAAAAATAAATGGTACACTTTCAAGTGAAAATGCCCATAGACATGACTAGTGTAATTTTTTATTTATTTAAAATTCTCATCTATACCCACTTAAACCTAATTTTCTGCTGCTATGTGCTCTATAGCTTTATCAGTGACAAAGTAAAATATTAGATACATTTTACTTTAATCTGTACAATATCAGCAGTACAGTTACATAAGATCTGAGTGATCTTTATCAAAGAGCTTGTAGTATAAGAACTTATTTGACAGTTTTGTAATCTCAATTCATTAAATATTTTGGAGCACTGTAAACCAATCTCGTTCCTTAATATGGTTTTATTTTTCCAATTACATGTCTTTTTATGTTAATTTTTTTAATTCTCAATAACATAAATTGAAATGACCATAGTATGTAATAACAATATTTCAAGTAGAATAAAATAACAATGTGTAATGTTGTAGTGCTGATAGTGATTGCTGTAATATTCCATGTTACCAAAAATATAAAATTGTTGTTAGTTTAATTGATTGTTAATGTATGTATAGATTTCTTTTAGGTGTAAGATATAGTTATTCCTGATTAAAAAAATCGGGAAGTTTATTTTTACATGTAAAACAAGAGTAAGATTTTATTTTTGTGTAAGACCAATATGCAATAATACATATCTATGTAAGACACTTGGAGTTTTATTTCTATAAATAAGCAGTGTTGGGCATTCAGGAATAAAATCATTAATTGGAATAAGAATTCGTCGGAATAAAATCGAGTTGATTTTAGTCCCGTCAAAATTATTCCGCTAATATTGGCCGGGACTAATTCGTATGTGAGAAAATTGAATGGGATTAACTTATTCTTATTCAAATAAATGTAATCATGATTTTTTATTCCAAATAATATTCCTGGAATAAAAATGTGGTCTGGGTCTGAGTACCGTATAGGCGTTACGTATAGGTAAATAATTGTAGTTTCTTTCTTGTCTAATTTATACCTATCATGCAATATAATCTTACAAATTGACTGTCACATAGTCTTGGTACCCGTATTGCTTTTAATGTGATAACTAAATCATCAGGTACAATTCAGCTGATCTGATCGAATGGTTGGCAGCGAAACTCTTCAAATGGCTGATTGTACCTAAACTAAAGTAACAAATAAAAATACATGTTTCTAAAGTATGATGAGTAATGGCTCGATGTGGTGTATTCCTATTTCTCCCCGCCGGGCGCATATATGAATAGGCGCTTCATATAAATCATTCCCATATGTCCCCGCCTCATGTATCGCGGCGGCCACGTGGGGTAGGAACAAATGGGGAATACACTCTTGATTTTATTGTTTTCGAATTATGTTTAGTAGTTTTACTGTCCGAATTACTAACGAGACTTATGGTGTTTTTTAAAAGTTCTTTTGATATTTAAAATTTGCATTTATTATCAGACGGAAAGATAACAGGAACAATATTCAAATCGTTCGACACCCGGGTGCCGCAGTGCTAACAAAGAATTCACCAGCCACGACTTAATCCTATTGTTATTGCCAAATTGCCAATGAGTAAACAATGACGGTCACACGTGGAAATTAACACGTCAAATAATACAACTCATGCTGCGACTTTCGGTAAATCTAGCGATAAGCGTAGGACTCTTTTCTTACCTGCTCTAATTTACTATCTCATTCACTTTCCGTGGGTGTGAAATAGATAGCATACTTAAGAGTAAAAACCTAGCAAAGATTCAGTTACTTGTCTCGTCGATCGATACTTATAATGTATATATGATATCTATACATATTATGTATACCATATATATATAACCATGGATGAATTAAGTGGTGATTCTGTGATGTCAGTGGACAGTTGTGACTTGTGATGAACAAAATACTACGCGACCGGATGTTGCATTTTCCGTTAGCACAAACTCTGAAACCAGTGCCGTATTAGACATACTACTTGATGGGAAGTTCTTTCATTCAAACAGTTCAAATGGAAAAAATGTAATTGCTATATGCAAAAAATGTACACCAAACAAAAACAATAAAGTAAAAGGAACCAGCCGTTCAACATCTAACTTCCTTAGTCATCTGAGAAGAAAGTATGGCTCCGGTGTGATTGAGGTATCGTCAGTATTTACAGCATAGAAAATAACAAAAGCGCACCAATAATGACAAAACTTTGGTGTGGTGAATTATTTTTTATGTTGCAGTTAATGTATATAAATATTTAATACACATTTTTCATGTTAAACTAATACTTATACTTTCAAATAATCGCATTAAATCATTGCAAATACTTTTATTATGATATAGGTATGATATTTTTGCTTTTGTATGTAGTATTAAAAAAAATATTTTGTATATTTTTTATTATACAAGTAGGTACTTGTATTGTATAGTTTCTCGTATGCATACATACCCCGACTATCATGTTTTAAGTTTGATTACAACTAAACTCATATTACTCATATTACTTGCATTTTTATTCCACTATCCATATCTACATCTTTATTATATAGATACCTGCAATGGTTGCAAGCAATTACAAATAAGTCAAATACATAAAGATACTAATTTCATTGTAAATTACTTACTAAAAAGCCGCATTAACCAGTCACTAACCTCTTTATAACTAAACAAATAGCCCAAACTACTATACTTTCCACAAAATTCTGGGTCCATTACGTTTAGTCATTATATAGTTCCCTTGTTCACTTTATAGCTTTATCACACAGCTACAAAGTAAGAATTATGAAGTTTCTATAAAGTCTCTGATAGGTATTTAAAATTTGCATTTGTATTGAGACGGAAAGGTAGGTAACAAAGAAACAATATCAAAATCGTTTGAAACACCGCCTGCCGCACGCACGTGTTTATTAGCAAGTGCTAACAAATAATTTAACAGGTACGACTTAAACCTATTGTTATTGCCAATGAGCAATGGCGGTCTTAAGTGCAAACACGCCAAATAATACTATACAATTAATTCATGCTGCGACTTTCTACACATCTAGCGATAAGCGCCGCAGGTTCTTTTTTTACCTGTCATTTACTATCTCTTTCACTGTCCGTAGGTGTGACAGAGTTAGCATATGTAAGACCTTAAGGTTGATAGGAGTAATAAACAAAATAAACAATACGCAAAGGATAATACATTGAAACATCACAGAATTTCGCTGTTTACGTTCTATGTAGCTTCATCATCAAATTATCATCAACGTTTCAAACGCACCAAAAAAATGTTCCTATCTACATATTAACATAAAATCTTTTTACGCTAAAAAAAATTCAAATCTTCAAAACCATTGAAAAGAGGGGTGAAATTCATTTTACAAACTATAACCAATTGTACTACAAAAGTTAATCCAATTCCGAATAACATTTTAATTGAATAAAACGTTATTTGGGATAATCCTACATCGGGACTAATTAGTCCGTTTTTTATTCCACATTCAAGATAAAAGTTACATGATTTAGTCCCGTTCATTTTATTCGGGACTAACGAGTGCAAGAATTACTTTATTTCAAATCGATTGGAATAAGAATAACATTTCTGTTTTTATTCTTATTCTTATTCAAGTTAATTTTTGCCCAACACTGTAAATAAGTACCTACACCAATAAAACAACCAATGACAATAAATTTAATTATTAACAGTACTCTCTGGGTAAGTAGGTCAGACTAATGCCTGCACAATTTCTTGGGATTCAGTAGTCTAGGTAACCCTGGGTTGGACCACTATGTAAATAGTGAGGTCTATGAGGAAGAGGGTATGTTAAATATCTTTATACAATATTTTGCCTTCATAATGGCATATTATGTCAATTATTATGTATTGTGTGCATTATTGTTAAAGAAATAAATAAATGAAAAATGAATGAAATATAATTAAGTACTATTCCCGCAAAGCTGTTAAATCAAAGTTAGGGTCAACTGGGCCAGCCAAAGTGGTGGCTATGGGTATGACAGGTACTCTCTGAGCAGACTCCATTGGCAAACTCTCAGTCCCCATGCTTAAGGTGGAGAAGTTTTGATGAAGGTCACTTGAAGGGAGGTTCAGGTACCTCACTCTCTCTTTTTCTAAGTAATTTACCCTTTCTTTTAATGTAACATTCTCATCTTTAAGGACTTCCACTTGTAGTACTAACTGTTCAACTAGAGAGTGTAGATTTTGACTTAATATCCGTAATTCTTCTATAACAGTTTCTTGTGTTTTCTCTGCCTTAAAACCATCTGTAACGTCGAGTATTTTTTCTCTCCCTAGCCTTTGTTCTACAGGGCTATCGTTTGTATTAAATAAAAAATGTAATAGAGAGTCTGTTTCATTTATAGCTCTGAAAATAGCGACTTGCAGCTTAGCATATTCATGACCCTGAAGGTTTGAGAATGGATCCTTGCCAAGACACTTAATAGTGTCCATCGCCTTTTTAACGCGTGCATATTGGTCTTTCTTGGTTTTAATTAGGTCTTTTTGTTTGAGATGGTAGCTGTGTTGAAGTGTTATGGACTCCAATGCTACTGAAGACGTCGTAGATTTCATAGCGTCAAGCAACAATTCAGCAGCATTGTGGTGGCACTGCATCGCTTCATCATATCGGTTGTTTATTAGATGAGCTTCAGCACGACGATGTTGTTGATGCGCCTAAAATGAAACATTAGTCTTAGA